>NC_134964.1:7159283-7319789 GCF_965638725.1 Aptenodytes patagonicus | reverse complement strand
AGGCACCTGCCTTCCCCAGGCCTGGGACGCTGCTCGGGGGGAGCCACGGGCCCCGGGGTACGCCGGGACCGGCAGCGGGGACCGGAGGGCACCGGCGTTGTCTCCGTCCCGGGGATCGTTGTCTCCCGGGGCTCCTGCCTGCCGCCGCGGAGCCCTGCCCGGTCCCGCCACCCGGGCGTGCAGGGACCTCCAACTGGGGTCACGGGGGCAACGGTTCCCCTGCGGTGGGGGGGACACGGGTGAAGGCAGCGCCGGGGGCTGGAGCCCCGCGGCCCCACGGGGGACTCGCGGGGCGCGTGGGTCGGGTCTCAGCGGGCAGAGTCTTCCTCCCGCCGCCGCTGGCCGAGGTGAAACCGCGCTCACGGGAGGAGGCGGGAGATTTGCACCCCGCGGCTCCCGTGGGCTCCCAGCCCCACGCCTCCAGCCCCGCGGGTTTTGCGCGGCGTGCCCGGCCCGGCGCGGAGCGCGGCGCTGGTGCGGAGGGGCCGGGCGGGGGGAGCGTACCCCCCGCGCCCTCCCGGCCCCCGGCAAGCGGCGTTCCGGGGAGTTTTTCGTTAATGTCAAATTAATCGTTGGTAATTAAGGCAGGTCGCGGGGCGGGTCGTGAATTAGCGTGGACGCGGCGGCCCGGATCCCGCTCCCGGGAAGGTGCCGCGCAGAAGAGAGACCCGGGGGTAGCAACGCCCGGCCGGGGGGGCGCGGGGCCGGGGGGGGCGCGCGGATCGTCCTCCCGGGACGGACGGTGCCGCCACCCCCGCCTCGCTCCGCTGCTCGGGGCTCCCGGGGCAGCGTCCGCGGCGGCGCAGCGGGGCCGAGCGGGACCCTTCCCCGTGGCCGCGGGCGTGCTGCAGCCCGGGGAAACGGGTGTTTGCCTCGCACCTCCGCTGCCGGTGTCCCCGGTGCAGGTGGGAAGCACGGTCCCGGGCCCGAGCCTCCCCGCACCGACGCTGCACGGGAGACCCGAGGGGCCGCGGAACTCCCGGCTGAGCGGCCGCCTCTGACCCGTCGCCTGCGCGGAGCTACGCGGCTCCGCGGAGCCCCACAGTCACGCGTGGGGGCGGAGAGGGGAGAGGCCGTGGCTCTAGCTGCCTCCCGCGCGGGCAACAGCGGAGGGAATCGCTCCATCCCCCTCCATGACCCACGTGGGACACGCGCGGCCCACGTGGGACACGCGCGGGCCGGGTCCTCGGTTGCGGTGCGGGGGGGGGCAGGGAGAAAGCGAGACGCAAACGAGAACGGCGCGGGGAAAGCAGCGGGGAGCGACCGCCGCTGCGTGGGGGTCCGGCCGGAGCCCCCGGGCCGTGGGCGAGCCAGGGCCGGGGCTGCGGCCGCTCGTGGGGGTCTTGGCCCGGAAGGAGAAGCGGGACGGAGCCGCCCCGGCGCCGCGGGACGAGATAGCGGCGGGCGGGACCGTCCCCGGCTCTCGCGGGCAGTTCCTCCCGCTGCCGGAGGGGGCCCGGGGACCCCCTCGGCCCGGGGCCGGCGCCGCTCCGGGGGCCCCTCCCGCCCGGCCGGGCCCACCGGGAGCAGGAGCGGAGCCCGGGCACGGGCCGCCCTCCACGCTCCCGAGGTCAACGGTAGAAGCTGCCTGGGCGCCCCACGGGCTCTCGGCCGGGGGGGCCGCTCGCCCCGCGCCCCCTCCGCCCCGCCGGCCCCGCCCGGCCCGGGCCCTGCCCCGGGGTCCCGGGGCTCAGCGCGGACTCGGGGACGGCTCCGGCCCGGCGCGGGCGTGTGCCGCCGCGGCAAACCCCGTTTCCGCCCTTTTCACCCCAAATCCGCCCCTCGGCCGCCGGATCTCGGCTCTCCCAGCCCGGACTCGTGCGATGAGCTCCTCGGGCTCAGCGGGCCGCCGCGGGGCTGAGTGTCCGGCTACCCCCTCGTTTCTCGCTGTGTGGGGGGCTTCCACGGCTGCGAGGCTTTGCAACGAAACCGGGGGGCTACTGCCCCTCCCGGGACCGCGCGTGGGGGCGGCGGGGCGAGCACGCGTGTCCGAGCGCGGCTGAGCCGGGGGCGGCGACGGGGCGGGAGAGAGCTGGCTCCAGCCCAACCGCCGGCACGATCGATCCCCGCGCCGCAGCCCGGCTCTTCCCTGCGGTTTCCCGTGCGCTCCGGCGACCGTGCTGCTCCCCCCACGGATACCCCCTCCCGGGACGGCTACGATCCAGCCCAGCTCCCTGTCCGGCCCGGCCCGGTTCCCCGGGCGACCGAGGCTGCCGGTGCCGGTCGGAGACCCGGCTACGCCACGGTCGCGGTCCCCCCATCTCCCTTTCTCCTGGGCGGTCCGAGCATGGCCCCAATGCTGAGACCGCGTGGGGGAAGCGGGGGCAGAGCAAGTCGTCCCCCCGGCAGAGCCCCAGCGCCTGCGAGTCCCCGAACCGACCCCGCCGCCGGGCCGGACCTTGTGTCCCGGGAGAGGCATCCTGCAGCCACGGCCCGGCCGTGGGTACCGCCGGGCAGGGCAAATCGCGCCCCGGAGCCCCATTCCACGCGAGCTCTCTGCGTTCGTGGACATCCCCCGCACCCTCGGGGAGGCCTGTCCCGGGTTCCCGCCCCGCCGCCCGGTTCGGCTCCGGGCTTCTCCCGGCCCGGTCCCATTTCCGAACGGGCGGGAAAACGATTCCCTCCAGCGGCGGCTGAACGGAGCCGGGACGAGCCTCGGGGCAAATTCACACCCCCCCGGGCCGGTGCCGGGCTGTCCCGGCGGGGCGGGCGCGGACCCGGCGACCCCGCGGCACCGCCGGTCCCCGCCGGCCCCCGGCTCTGCCCTGGGCCGGGGAGCAGCCCGGCCGCCGGCACCCCGCCTTTTCGTTTCCGAGCAGCTCGGGACGAAGCGAACAGGCGGCGACCGGCCCCGGGCTGCGGCACCTGCACCTACGCGGGTGGGGGCGGCCGGGGCAGGATCACCCCCACCCGGGACCGAGGGCGAGGGAGGGCCCGGAGACGGGGACATACACAGAGCTGCGGTCACACGTGGGCTTGCTGCAGGCGGGACCGGGCCGCCCGCGTTTCCCACCTCTTTCCCCCGCGGCACCGCGCTGCCGCGCGCCCTGACCCCCGGCATCCCCCGGTGCCGCCGAGGCCGCTGCCGGTGGGGCCGCGGGGGCGGACGCTGTCCGGAGCGCGGGGGTACCCGGTGCGGGGAGGGGAGATCTCCGGGGGTGCCCGGCCAGCGGTGCCCCCGCGGGGCCGGCTCCTTCCCACTCCCACCAGCACAGGAATTCCGTGCGAGGAAATTCTCGTGTCGACGTGTCTGACATCGAATTCAGGCCGGGACAGGGCTTCCCCGGCGGCTCCGGAGGCGCCGGCGCCCACGGCCGGCGGGGGAGGCAGCGTACCCCGGTGGGCACGGCTCACGCCCGGCGGACCCCGGGAGGGCACCGGGCACGGCTGCGTCCCCTTCCCCTGGGACCGGCGGGGCTGGCGGGGCCGCAGAGGGAGCTCGGCGCGGCCGGACCCAGCGGGGCGGAAGAGGGGCGGCGAGAAGGGGAGGGTGCGGGCAGTGTGCCGGGAGGGCAGCTGGGACAGGCAGGACCGGGGGGGGCTCCCCCAGGGCAGGCAGCTCCCCTTGGGACGGCCGTCGGGCACCGCTCTGCGCGGGTGCGGAGCGGTCCGCGCTTCCCAACCCGGCAGTGGTGCGGCTCCGCCCGCCGCCCTCCGCCCGTCCCGGAGCCTTCCCCCCGTCTTCCTCCGGCGCCGGTCGAGGCCCCCCCTCGTCCAGGTGCCCGGCGCTGCTCTCGCTCCGCCGGGGCTCGGGATGGAGCCGCCGCGACAGGGCTCGGTCCCCTGCGGGACACGCTCCACGGAGCCTCCGCGTCGGGGGATCTCCCCCTGGGCTGCGCTGGCCGGACCACGCCGAGCACCCCGGCTCGGGCCGGGCCAGTGGGGTCCTGGGCAAGGCCGCTTCTCTCCGCCCCGTCGGTCGTTATCCCCCGGTTACCACGGCCTTGGCCAGCTGGCGAGGGGACCGCTCTGGGGCGGTGCCCCGACCCCACGGCCGCCCGGGACCGAGCCGAGCATCCTCCCCGGGGCAGCCGGGCCCGGGGCGGCGGTGCTGAAGGACAGCAGCGGTCTCGCCGACCGGGGCGGCCGAGCCTCGTCTGCCGCCCCCCGACCCGGCCCGGTTCGGCCCCCGGGGGCGGGGGGCCGGGGAGCAGCGGGCGCGGCGGGCAGGCGCGGCCCGGGCTCGTCCCCAGGGTGCCGCACGGAAAGGCGACGCTCCCGGCGCGGCCCCGCCGGCCCGATTAATTCCAGGTGCTTTCCATAGGTGGCACCGTCCTCCTGGAAATGGCGGCTGCGGCCGCTGCGCAGCCGGCGGCCGCTCCCGCCACCCCCGGGGGGCACTGCCGCCCCCTCCACCCCGGGGAGCCCCCCCGCACCGCGGGCTTCAGCAGGGCGAAGCGCCCGCAGGAAGCCCCGGGAGCTGTGCCAGGCCCCGCGGCCCCGGGCAGGTGCGGGGGGGATCTCCCCTCCACGGTCCCCACGGGAGAGCAGCCGCCGTCCTCCACCGGAGCACACACCCGCGAACCATCGGAGAGTCTCCCGCGTCGGTATTGCACGTGGGAGCCGCCCCACGCGTGTCCCCACAGCCACTGGTGCACGCTCCTCAGCAGGGCCCGTGGGGGCGGCGTGCCCCGAGCACACCCCCTGCTCCGGCGAGGCTGAGCGGGGGGGGTCCCCGCCCGGCTCTCCCTGCGGGGAATGCTCCACGGGGAGCCCTGAGCGCCCACGGCAAAGCACCGACTCCCCGTTTCCAGGCATGCCGACACGCACAGAGAGCCGCTCGTCGCCCCCGGCCCGGGGCCGCCCCCCTGCAGCCGCGCTGCTCCGCGCCGCGGGTCGCACCGAAAGCCCCGTACGAGGAAAGTGCCGCTCCCGGGGGCGGGGGGGGCGGGGGGGGCCGCCGCTTTATCGCCCGCTCCAGGCTACGAGCACTCTGCAAAAAAGACCTTTTGTTTCCGGGTTTCTGAATTTGCTGATTATTTGTAGGAACATAAATACGAGTTGTTTGCAGAGGGGAGCGAAGGAGGAACCGACCCGAGTGCTGCGTCGGGCGAGGAAACCTGAACGTTTCGGGAGACACCCCACCCTCCCCCCCCCGCGTCTAACCGGCGCGGCTCCGTCCCGCCCGCGCTGCTGCCCACGTCGGTGCCGCGCTGCTCGGCCCGTAGGGACGGCAGAAGGACGAATCTGCTCCCTCGTGGCTCCGGCTGCAGCGGCCACGGAACCGCCACGAGTGGGCAGGGACCACCCGACGGCCCCGCCGGTGGGGGCCGGACCGCCGTGCCCGGCCCAGCGGCGCCGGTGGCGGCGGTCCCGCCGGGGGAGATCTCAGCTGGGATGTGACAGAGACACGGGTGCGACTGGAGCGGCCCGGCCATGTCCCTACCCCTGTCCTAGCCCCCGCCCTGCTGCCGTCCCCGCCCGTCCCCGCCCGCCCGCGCGCGGCCCCGAGACTCCGCTTTTACAAAAGCAATTAGAGGTGAAGCGCGGCCCATTTGCATTCCACCTAATGACCGGCGGCGGCTTCCCCCCGGGCGGGGGGCGGCATCTGCGGCGGGGCCCGCCCCGGTCCCCGGCCCCGTCCCGCCGTCCCGGCCCCCTCCCCGCCCCGTCCCGCCGCCCCCGGCCCCGCCCACCCCGCACAAGGTAGATGCTGTATTTAGGTTCATGCCCTTATATGGCGATGAGCGCGGCGCCCGCGGACGGCGCGCACCATATAAGGAAGCGGTGCCAGAGCCCGGGGTGAGCTGGTGAGCGTTCATTGGCCCGTCGGTATCTCAGCAACCGGCTCTCACGAGTGGAACGGCCTCGCGCCCCCCCCCCCCGCCCACCCCGCGGGCCGGGACCCCCGGGGGCGCGGGGGACGGAGCTGACACTCCCCGCTCCCACGGGGTGACCCTCGACGGGGACGCCCCCCCCACCCCCCCCCCAGTGCGCCCGCCCCCCGGGACACCCCGCCCGCCCCCCCGGTGCCGCCTCGCTGCCCCTTCCCGCCCCGGGGGTCCCGGCCGGGCCGCCCCGCCGCACGCTGCGGGAGGAGGAGCCGTAGCGCCGTCTTCCGTGGGCACCAACGGTACCGCGGGCGCCCACGGCGCTCCCGAAGTGCGGCGGGACCGCCGTCCCTGCCCTGTCCTAGTGCCTGCAACGCTGGTCACGGAGGAGACCGTGTCCGTCCCACCCGCGGCGGAGCGCCCGGAGGGGAAGGGGCGGCGGCGGGGCGGACGGGTCCCAGCGGGGCCGCGGGCCAGGAGAGACGGCGGAACAGGGTGGCCCCTGCTCCGCTCCGCCGAGCGGGGACACGGGACCATGCGTGGGCAGGGGGAGCGGGGAGCCGCGGCACTGCGCGGACACGGGTGACCAAGTTGCGGGGCACACAGACCGGGGGGGCTTCGCTGTGCCTTGCCGCACCCCGGCGGTGGCGGGCAACCCCACGGGGCCGGGCCCCCTCCTCCTCCTCCCGCAGAGGTGCGTGGACGGGGGCGGCTGGGCCGGGCGGAGGCTTCCCGGGAGGCACCGACGTCCTTCGCACCGTGCACGGCGGCTTCCACGCACGCGGGCGCCACGCGGGCTGCGCGCACCCCGGGCGCGGCAAAGCGCTTTCCCGTGTCCAGCCGCCACGGTGCGGATCGGCAGCGACAGCCCGCCCCGACCCCCCGCGGCCGCTCTACCGTGGGGGAAGGATCACGCCAGCCCGGCTCCCCACACTCGCGTTTTTGGGACGTCCCCTCGCCCCGCGGACACCCGCGAAAACCACTGGCGGGGAGCGAACCTCCGGCTGCGCGAGGGAGAGGCAGCGCAGGCGCCAGCCGCGCACCCACGCGTGCCCGCTCCGGCCCCGCGGGCAGGCGCCGGGGGGCCGCCGCCGTGGCGGGCGGGGGCCGGCGACACGGCGCGGGGCCGCAGGGCCGAGTTTTCGTGAGGCTTCGCCGCGGAACCGGTGCCGTGGCCGAGCCGCGTCCCCCCGCCCGCGCTCCCGCCCCGGTTTTATTTTATTTTATTTTATTTTATTTAATTTTAAACCGAGCGCGAAACCGGGCGCTGCGGGAGCGGCTGCGGGGCGCGGGGCACCTCCGGCGAGGCGGGCTCCGGGGGTGACCGGCCCGCCCCACCGCCGCACCGCCCCCGGGCTCGGAGCCGCCCCTGCCCTCCGCCTCGGCGGGCACCGGGCGGGGGCTGCCGGCACGTGCCGTCCCGGCGCCGCGGCGGGTGGGGCGCGATCGGGTGGGCTGCCCCGCGCCCCCCCGCCGCGCCGCAGGTGAGGCCCCGCCGGGGAGGCTCCGCGCCGGCGGCCGGCCCCGCCGCGCCGCGGGTTCCGCTCCGGTCCCGCAGCCCCGCGGGGTCTCCGGCCGCCCCCCGCGCCGCCTGCCCCGGGGCTCCCCGGGGGGGCCGCGGCCGGCGGGGAGGACTGCGCTGCTTCCTTGCCGTGTCCCCCCCGCCATGGCAGGATTCAGCGGGCTCCGCCGAGCAGCCATTTTCTGCAGCTGCGTCTCCACCGGAGCTCTGCCGGGCGGCGGGGCCGGGCGGCGGTACAGCCCGGGGGGGGGGGGTCCGCGCCCCGCTGCCTGCCGCCGGCACGGACGCCCCGAGCCCGGCCGGGCGGTGCCGGGGCCGGCCGGGCTGCACTGCAGGGCTCGCCGTGACAATCCCACCCTTTCCCCGCCATTTTGTTACCGTGCTGGCGTTTTCCCAAAGCAGAGACAGAGCGGGAGCCTTGGGAACGGGCCCCCGTTGTGCCGGGGCGGGCGGCCCCCCCGGCCCGGGGCCGCGCTCCCCTCCGCCCCCGCGGCGCCGCACCTGGCAGCGGGGCAGGTCCCGGGACGCCCGGCCGCCGCCGGCTCCTTCCCACCGGGATCGCCCCGCTCCCCTTCGCGCCCCGAGCACGCAGCAGCCGGGTCGTGGCTGTCTGGGTCCGCGCAGGACCCAGTCACGCAGGGCTGGTACCGGTCTCCGGGCCGCTGTCCCCAGGCGAAGGAGCCCGGAGCGCGGTCACCAGCCTCCCCTCCCGATGGGTCGCGGACGCGGCGCTGGTCCCCTCTTCCGCCTGCCCACGGCCAGCGCAAGTGCCCCGACGGCCGGGGGGACCGTCCCGTCGGGGAGGGTTCGCCCCGGCGCCGGGCCGCCCGGTACAGCGCCCCTCAACCCTGCCCGGTCCCGGTGGCGGTACCGGCTCCCCGCGGGACAAGCCCAAACACCCTCGCGGGAAGCCCGTGGGGACGGCGCCGGGCAGTGCGTGACCCACGCGAGGCCGGGCGGCCCGGCGGGGCGGACAGCATGGCCAGCCCGGCGGGGAGGGCGGCGCGGGGCAGGGAGGCAGTCGGAATGAGCCGCGGGGCCGTGCCGGGGGTGCGGGGCCGGGCGGGCAGGACGGCGGATGCCCCGACGGGGCGGGCCGGTCCCTCCACCCGCGCGGGGGTTGATGAACGCCGGCGACAGACACCAACCAAGGGACACAGCGGGGCGGGTGCGTGTCCCCGCCCACGGCTGCATTCCTGGGCCGGGGGGGCTCGGCTGTGGCACGACGCGGGAGACCCGAGCGCGGCGGCGGCGGCAGATGCCCCGTGTGATCGGGAGCGAGAGCGCGGCGGGGGCCGGTCCGTGCCCCGGGCCGGGCCTCCGGAGCCGAGCGGCGGCGGAAGGAGGAGAAGGGAGCGGGGAAAGGAGGGGGCTCCTGCAGTGCTGCAATGCAGCGCCGCGCCGAGAGCCGAGCCCGCCGGCCCGGCAGCGCTCCGCCGCCCCGCCGCTGCTGCAATGCAGGTGTGAGCGCCGCGCCGCGCCGGGCCGGGCCGGGCTGAACCGGGCCGAACCGAGCCGGGCATCCCGTGCCCCGCCGGGCCGCCCCCCGCCCCAACCGCGCCAGGCTTCGGCTCTCCCCCTCTTTCTCATCCCAGTTTCGTTTTCCTCCCGCTCCTGCCGGGGCCGCGGGACGTTTCCTCCCGCGGCGGGACGCAGCCGGCCGGTGTCCCCGGGACCTCCCGCCCGCGCTGTGTTTGCCGAGGGGAGGGCCTCATCCTGCCCCCGGCACTGGACGCCCAGGGACCACGCCAGCAGTCACCCTGGCCCTCCCAGCTCCCCGGATTCTCGCTGTGGCTCCCCCCGACGCCGGGACCGCTGCGAAGTCCCCGGTCTCTGCCCTGATCTGCTCCAGCTTCTCCTTGAGGAAACTCCCTCCTCCCCACGTTACCTCCGGGCCGCCCCCCGGGGCCCCCCACCCTCGCCGTCGTATGAGCCGGTGCTTCGCCCCGTCCCCGCTCTCCCCTGCCCGCGGTCCCCCTGCAAACAGCGCTGCGTGTCCCACGCGGGACCCCGGACGGGGGGGTCCCGCCTCCGCTCCGCTTCCCCGCGGTTGGCATTTGACACTTGGACGCGCACCGCGGGGACACGCAGAGCCGCGGCCGCGTGTGGGAGCACCCGGGAAGGGGGAGCCCCACGCCGCAGCCACCTGCCCCGCACCCCGCTCCGCCAAGGCTGCCCCGCCGGCCGGCGGGCCGAGGTGTCGGCGTGCGGTGGTGTGCGGGCACGGCTGCCAGTGAAACACTCGAGTGCCCTCGAGAGAAGAAATTAATCTTATAAAAGTCACAGCTGATAAAGACACAAACCCAGCAGGGCAAGGCGGATCACAGGAGTGCATAAAATATCGGGGTGCGGGGGGGGGGGGCGTTTTCGTACTGGGGGGGCCAGTATAATCACCCACTGCCCGTCCCTGTCCCACGGGCTGTGGATTACATCTCTTGCATTTTTGAATCCTGCCGTAGCAGCCTGGGGCTGAATGGCAGCAAATCTCAGAGCGGTGCCAAGCAGCCCCGATTTTTGCCCTCCCACCTGGATTTTTTTCTGACGCGGTGAAAATGGCACCGCATTCCAGCTACTGCTGGTGCGGACTTCAGCCGCTGGATCCTGTTGTGTCTTCATTTACTAGATGACAGCTCAGCCGAGTCCCTGAATTTCTTCCCTGTGTAGAGGTTTACGGGTTGATCAAAATGTCCTTAACCTTCCCTTTGAGACGCCAAGCAGCCCCACCGCCTCCGGCTTCTCGGGCTCTCCTCGCCCTCACGGCATCCCTCTGCCTGTTTTCCGACTCCTCTCCAATATTTCAGTATCTCTTTTGAGCTACCGGAGACTGTGTTACACGCGAAAGCGGGCTCACCAGTGCCACACACCGAGGCAGTACCGCCAGCCTGCTCTGCCTTGAATTTCCCCTGCAAACGCGGGGAATCCTCCTCCTTCGCGGTGCTGTCCCTGTCCCCGCCCCCGCCCCTGTCCCTACCCCCGGCCCTCCGTGTGCCAGAGCTCCGCGGAGGGCACGGCTGGAGCCGGTGCCCGGTGGCACGGCGGGGCCGAGAGAGCGGCTGTAAGCGACGGCCCTTGCCCCGGAGGTTTGTACTTGAACTCCTCCAGGCAGGCTGCTCCCCGAAGAGGGATGGGTGAGGGTACAGAGCGATCCCTGACAGCAAACCCCGCACCGGTGCTGGCGGGGGAGCAGCTCCCGGCCGGGCCCCCCGGCCCCCCGAGCGGGTTCAGCCCTTGGCTCCTCCTGCCTGTGGTCTCTCTCCAGGAGAAGGGCGGGGCGGGGGGGGGGGGGGGGGGGAAGGCACTTTGGGAACCCACCCCTCACCGGCGGGGGAACGTCCTGTGGCCCCCGAAGGATGGCTGAGCCCCGCAGCCCCGCACCAAACGGCTGCCGGGCTGGTTCTCTGCAACAACCCCTCCGGTTATCGCGTCCTTTCGTGATTCAGCATCTCACAGGACGCAGTCCCAGATCCTCCTACACAGATTCCCCGTCCCTTGGAAAGCCAGCTCGCACGGAGCCGTGCTAAACACCTCGGCTGACCGCTGTCACCAGCCCACCTCCTCGAAGGTGCTGTTATTTACGGCCTCGCTGTGCCACCTCCCACCTTGGCGTTACGCTCTCCGAGCACACGGGATGTTGCACCATGCAGCAAATTCTCAGTTACGGGGAATGGAGGTGCACAAGGCAAAGGTAAAATTGCCTTTCCAGGGAAAGAAAAAAAGAGTTAAGCCTGTTAGTCCGAAACCAGAAAAGACAATGCCACGGCCAAGACTTATTTGCCACATACCAGGCGAGAGATGGAAGGAATTCCTGTGATAATGCTCGTCTCTACTCAGCCGTTGCTGCTGAACCACAAATTGCTGCTTGCAGCACAAACTATGGAAATGTGATACATTAGATTAGGTGTCTTGTTGGTTCTCTCTGCGCTGCGTTTGCTAGGAGTTATTTCTGAGTCCTGAGAGTTAGAGCATCTTCAAGCAGCAGAGCATCAAACACTGGAAAAGTGGGTCTGCTTCAGGTTGCAGAGGTACAAAAATGAAAAACATCAGGAAAGCAGATACCGTAGAGCGAGTGAAGAATTTTTCAAAGCGGAGAGGGACACCCAGGGAGGGCTCTTCCCACCTCGGGTTAAAAATGGCTCAGGGTCAGGTTGAGCCCTTAAACTCAAGATAAGACATCATTCCACCAGCCAGCCGGGGAGAGTCAAGGCACCTCTGGTGTCTGACCACCGCATCGTCTTCTCTGCGTAACCCACAATGAATCTTCCTGTTTTATCTGCTGCTGGTGACTTCATGTGCCAGAAGGACACAGGCGGAGAAAGGATAGTGTCACGGCTGGACCCAACGCACGCAGAGGGCAGTGGCTGTAAAATACATTCCTGATGTTAAAATGACAGCCTGGCTTGCACCGCACTGCAAATGGATGGGTACATTCAGGGACAACGTTTCATCCTTCATTTTTCAAGCCATGTGGAATTACTAACATATGTGAAAATTAACGTTTACTAGCATATGTGAAAATTACCATTTATTTTGTGCTTTGAGATGCTTCGGTGGCTCCCTGATACCGAACAAATCTTCCCTCTCCAAAGCTTATATTTGGTATTTAAAAGAACCTGACTCTCCTTTTTTTTTTTTTTTTTTTAACCAAAATATAAATTACTTCTTTTCTCAAGTCCCTGCGACTGTGAGCTCTGAACAGCTCCACGAACTTGTGGAAGCGCATTCCCCACTACGGCATCAGCGGTGGGAACGGGCGTCCTCCCCTCGGGAAGCAGGAGATGGAGAAATACCAGTGCAGAGACCCAGAAATTCAGTGCCAAGGGGGGGGGGAGGGGGAACCCCCAAACTCCCATCTTCTGAAATCACGATGTCCAGGCTCACACAAAGGGTATTTTCAAGATTTTCTCGCTGCTCTCCCCCAGCAGCGGGGCCGGCCGGGGGAGCGCTGCCCGCCGCTGCCCGCCGCTGCCCGCCCCGCCCGGCGCAGCCTCACCCGCCCCCACCGCACAAGTTCTCCCGGTGCAGTTTTGCCTTCCCCTTTCCCAGCATGCCTTTTGGGGGGGGGTTAACCCTTGCCGCATGGCAGAGCCCACGCCTGCAGCCGAGCGTGGCCATTTTAGCCCGCAGGCTCGCCTCCCCTCCCCGCTGACGGCAGCTCCGCTCGCTGCCCCGCCGGCTGTTCGCCCCCCCCCCCCCCCCCCCCCCCCCAAGCCCCAGGGCCGGTTTCTTACTCTCTAAAGCGGCTAGGGACAGATCCTGCCTCGGGGCTGGCGTGGCGATGTCCACGCGGTGTGACATAGCACCGCCAAGCATCACCCCGGCCGGGCTGGACCAGCCCGGTCCCACCTGGCCATCCCCGAGCTGGTACTCGCCCCCCGCACTCGCCCAGCCACTACTGACACCGGGCAGGAGAGAAATGTTGAGTCCGAATTTCCACCCTGGCCTCTGCTGCTCACAGCTCTCGGAGCAGCTCATGGTCGGCAATTTTCCACCTTTAGCTTCAGCCGAGAGGTAGCTTTTGAAGTTTGAGTCATCCTGGTTTTCCTATTCTTGTGCTTCATAAACAAAAGCAACACAGTGCCCACGCCGCGCATCAGCGAGAGGGGAAAGGGGCAAACCTGAGCAACACAGGGCCTTTCTCCGGGCAAAACCCCGGGCAGGGGCAGGTTGCTCCCTCTGGAAGATCTGGGCTGCAGCTCATTTCACGGCTGTTACCAAACACCACCGTTCCTTGTGTTGTACATCTTGGTCCTGTCCCCACTGTGGATGAAGATGAAGCTTCCAGTGGCTTCCCAGGAGACCGGGAGATGTGGCTTTACATTGGCACAACAAGAATTTCTGCTCAGCACAGTCTTTATATCCAACATTAAATACATGTTTGTTAAAGCTTCCATCAGCTCAGACTGTCCATTCAGGCTGCCTGTTAATGCATTTTGTAATAGTATCTAAGTCTGTTTAATTTATTTTCTGTATCTGTAGCACTTTTTTGCCCTGGCTGCTACAACACAATAGCAATATCTCCTAGAGGTTTAGGTTATTCCCTTTCTCACCTCCAGCTAAGCACTTCTGTCTGAAGCATGCCTATACCACAGAGGCTGCATCCACACTCGGGCCGTGGCAATGTATAAACCCCCTGGAAAATGGGAGTGTGGCCATACCCCCCTTCCCAGTACCTCCCTGGGATAGAGAGCCGGCTGAGCTCTACCTCAGCAACTTGGCTGGGTCAGGATCTGTTGTCCCAACCGGTGCCAGTGCCATCTCTTGCAAAAGGGTCCTGGTGTTTTACAGAGATCCTGGAGGGTTTGGCAGTTGGTGATTAAGTTTCCTTCTCTCCCCACCCTTAAACCCCACAGGCCTGCTATCAGCCGGGTCGGCCAGGGGCGGCACACGGCCTGACGTGCCGAAGTCACGACTCCTGGGATTCAGGGTGCTTCCTGCCAGGCTGCGCTGCATTGCACAGCGTGTTTTATATGCTTGCTCGTTCGATAAAAATAAATCTTCATGTTTGCAGTTTGCTTTAAACTACATCAAGGTGTCAGCTGAACTGATGGCTCCCTCTGAGAAACGACTTCAGTAGGTGCCGGCAAATTGCTCCCGGGTGAGCCTGGGATCAGCCCTGCGATGGGAGATACTGGCAGGTCCCAGCCCGGGGAGAGGAGACCCCAGCTGCCTTCAGCCCCCACCCCAAACTTTCATCATTACAGAGACACTCGTTTCTCTCCTGTTTGCACCCAAAGGTCCGTCATGCAATAACACCCCTTCAATGCCCATGAGACCTCACGTGCCGGCACAGACCCAGGGACAGCTCCTATGAGCAGCTACACCACCAGGACCCTCTCTCCTTACCGTCCCCCCCCCAGCAGGCTGCACACCGCCCGGCCACAGCCACCACGGCCCCTCTCCCACATCATCCAACCCCATCCCCCTCCCCTGTCAGTCCCCGCAGCAATCGGGGGGTCCCTCCCCGGGAGTGCAGTGAGGGGGGCCCAGGAGCTGAGCCCCCATCTCCTCCATCCAACATCTTGCTCACACGACCGTTCTTCCTCGCCACACTGACGCTGCCCAAGGCCGGGCTACGCCGCAGAGCTGTGTTTAGGTCAGGTGTCACTGGTGGCAGCTGTCTTGTTGAATGCGTGAGCTGCTTCGTTTTGCCTTTAACGGGATTGTCCCCAGCTCAGGGTGCAGGCAGGAGTTTTCCCATGTGAAGGGAACCCTCCGGAGCCACTCGCCGAGGCTCTGGGCGCGCCTGGAGGTGGTCCAGGCTGTGCCCAGCACTGTGCAGCCTTTTTCCTCCTCTGGTGCAAATGTAAACAGAGCAGTGTCCTTGCAGTCGTCTCCTCCCGACACAGATCTTGCATGAATCTGGGCTGAATCCAAATGATCTTATCTGTGCAGGAGACTGAGGATTTCCTACCGCCAGGCATTTTTGACTGTTCAAACCAGAGGCAGCCCCACAGGATGGGGGAGGCGAGGGGGGCTCAGGGACGGGGCAGAACTGAGGGAAGCCCCCTTGCCGTCCCCCTCACCTAGCTGCCCCGGTTCGGCGGGGCAGGGGTGCTGCACCCTGGCCTCGCCCTCCCACAGCCGCTCTCCCAGACAGAAGGACACCAGCCCCATGGAAAATCCAGCAAAAAACCTCGGTAGCCGGCCTCTGCTGCTGGACCAGTCCCATTGGATACAGGTTTAGTTAAAATGGTTTATAGCAGCCAACACATGCACGGACAAGCTGTACAGCCCCCGCCATGCTCAAGGGGATGAGCCTGGAGAAACGCAGCCTGAACAGTGGGCTTTCCCCCCCCTGCAACGTGACCATGAATGCTTTACTTCATTGCTGGCTTCTCCAACGGGGGAGAGGTGCTGAGGCCACCATAGTCAGCACAGTCACATAGTCAGGTTCCTGACATCGCATAGCGAAATGAGAAAAGAACGGGAAAAATAAAGAAAAAACCCCACAAAATGCATGCAGTGACTGCCTGGAGGAGCTGCCCCCACCCACATATGAGCAAAAGCAACGAGTGCCCTGAATACCTGGGAAATCTTCCATTTCCCACCACATCTGGCCACTTACACCTTCTGCCCTTCTCCAGGGAGGAGCAGGAGTCCCTGCGAGGATGTTTCATATTCTGATTAAAAGACATCAGCTCCACGTCGTGTGTTTATTTAACATCCTTCTCCTTAACAGCATCCTCACCCCAGAGATGCAACCTCTTTTACCAAGCCCCAGGGCCCACCCTGCCGGCTGCCCCATGGCCATCATCTGGGGACGGTGTTTCCATCACCTCCCGTGAAGCGGGGACCGCACCAATGCCTGCTGAAACCACACAGGGCCACGGCAGTCGCTGGCGATGCAGCTCAGCGAGGGAGGGCCGGCAGCTGGATTCAAACCCCGGTGCTGGTACAGACACTGGTACCACCACAGCTCGGAGGGGAGAACCTGAAAGCAGCTTTACAGCACAGTCCTCTCAGTATGGCTGTGCATAGATGGATGCATCAGACCCTTTCAGAAGAGCTAAAATACGAACACAAATTCTCCTTTGAAATCAGCAAATGTTTGTCTGGAATAAATCCAAACCAAGCAGAGGTTAACGCATTCCTGGGAAATACATTAAATGTAGCACACACCAGCCTTCCTAATGGAGCGTGGTGGCGCTCCATCTCATCCTGGATCACTTTGATAACCATTGGAAGTCATAGTGGACTTCACAGTAATTTGCTCAGTAACAGGCATTTAGGTTTGATGCACTTAATATAGAAAGAGAGTGGTATGAATAAGTAATTAATGTCCTAAACACTTAATCTTTCCCAGCCAATTGGCACAAAGCAAGGGGAGGGTGTATCTTTTAAACCAGTAACTACTTATCACACCTTTTACTGCACAGGATGCTGCTGGAGTTGTGATAAACATGATCAAACTATTAAACTAAGAAATATCTGGCTATGTGGTTTCCAGGAAATGGTGCCTCAAACAAACCACAGCTATTGCCAGCAGAGACAATATTTTAGGTGCTTCTACGGCTCGTGGAGCGGCGGTGGGTGTAGGGAAAGGAAGCTCAGAAAGCACACACTTAGAGGAACAAAAACGGGCAACACAGTACAATCTATTTTCAAAAATGTTAATGAGCTAACTGCAAACCTGCAAAGTTATTAATCGCCAAGAGTCTCACACACCTACAGACTAGAGAAGGAAGCTGCTGACCCGGCTCACAACAGCAGCAGTGATGCTCAGGCTTTGGCCAGGAGCCTGCAAGCCCACATTTAAAAGACACATCCTACTATTTGTGAGAAACCCCGTTGGTTTAATCTACCTTTGTCTGGCTAAAGAAAAAGTTCTCCTTTTGCAGACACTCTGCCCCGGAGTAAGCCTGCCTGCCCAGCCCCGCTCCTGGACTGGCTCCTGCCGCTGTCTGTCGAGCAGCACTTCCCCTTTCATAAATCACATTTTGCATTCTGAGCATGCGTCTCCTCTTCCAAGCCATTTTTGTTTTCAGATAACCATTAGCTTAATTAATCAAGGGAAATGCATCATTTCTGATTGTCTGCTCTGCCAGCTAAGGCTGGGACGGCAGGGAAATGCTTCCCACCAAACCATCCCTGGGCATCCCCCCGGCATGGGCTGGGGTTCACCTGCCCCCGACACCTGCTCTCCAGCACCCTTGGCCGCTGCTGCCTCTGCCTGTCACTCGCACAGCCCTGGTGACACGTAGGGTTGATTAAAACCCTCTTAAGATTCAGCACAGCTAACAGGCAAAATGTTGATTTTAATCACAGCTCACCTATTTCCACTAGCTCTCTGTGCACATACAATCAGATTTTGGGGTCTCCATGCAGGCAGGTGAGAACCACAGGCACTAAACATATTGCACGAGTTTCCATTGACTTTGGAGCATCAACTGAAACAAGAGATGAACCAAGCTGTCAGTACTGACGTTGTCCACATCAAGAAGTTTAACCAAATAGCTGGGATAGAGCCATCTTTCTGGTGTAAGCTCCCAGAAGCCATTCCCACCGCCGCACGAGCACACTGAGTAGAAGACCTGAGCTCCACCAGACCAAAACCAATGCCTGCGACAACAGTGTCCACAGCTGAGATTGTTCCACTTGGATACAAGCCTCCATGGCTGTCCCACCTGAGAAAATGGCATCCACACACTGAAATCCTCTGATTTAACCCAACCTGCCTTGGAAAAGCACTCTGGCTCTGGCATGAGAACATCTGTAGGCAACGTTTAAGCTGACACAGCTCATGCAGTGGTTCCCGCTGTGAACAAGCCCCAGCAGATGACACCTGGCTGGATGCTGCCCCACCTTTCTGCGGATGCCACATAATCCTCAGGATTTAAAAAGGAACAGTTGCCAAGCTGACTTTTGAATTTATTTAAATAAAATGAAGCCTGGGAAGACTAGGTGGCCCAGAAGTGGGCAGCACAAGACGGAGGGGTTTATTTTTGCTTTGGGAACAGCACTGCCTGGACAGACACACACCGTGCCGCAGCAGGACCCAGGGGCTGAGCCCACAGGGTGGTACCCATGCCTTGGGCTCTCACACACAGCAGGGGCAACTCACCCAGGTAGTTCTAGTGTAACCGCAGGGTCCACCTTACCCAAACCAATTAATTCTGCTTCTCACAAGCTTGAGGCTCTTGTCCATACACATTCACGTGCCACCACCGACAATATTTCAACTAAGATCTCTGAAAGAGAAATCAACTTCAAGCAAAAGCCTAAGACGAGAAAGGCTGGCAACTGGGCCAGTCTGGCAAGCACAAGATTCAGAGGGCAGTTACTGTATGAGCACTCGACTCTGCTTGGGAACGTTATAAGGAATCCCGGGGGGGAGCGGGGACTGAGTGCTGTGTCTCAGCCACGTGCAGACGGGCTCCACGGGCACACTGCTAGGTTGCCACCTTCACGTGAGCCATTTTGTAAAGAATTAGCACTGCACTGTATTTTCAGTGGACTCCAGCAATTATTAATCTAGTTCAGAGATGTCTGCAGGCTTATTTGTGGAATTTGGACCATCTTCCTTTCTGCAGAAGTTCAACTCTTCGTCTAATCGTGACCCTTCCCAACGCTGGGGGTAACGCCGCTGGGGTGGCAGCATCAGGCTGAGAACTAGCTATCACCCATACATTGCAGCCACCTTCCCAGCCTGTGTTCTCAGAAGCCTTCCAGGTTTCCCATCGTAGACCTCAACGCAGCCCGTTTTGCTTTGGAGAAGCCCAGCCCTGCCTTGGCACTGCGGGGAGAGGGAAACACCGAACCACCGGCTCCTACGGCCTTGCTGCCCACCTGGGCAGCACCAGGAGAAAATGGGGTGCCTTTAAACACTGTGGGCAGCACGCTCTTGTCTGTGCTTTTGGGGAAAAGCCAGAACTATACTCGATACGTTGCATCTTGGAGCCGATTTTAACCTGCAAGCACCTGCTCCGAGGCGCCACAGCATGCCCGCACAGGGACGCCTTCCGTGCCGTCCGTATGCAGTAACAAATGCACTCCAAATCCTGGTAGTTTTTGTAAAGGTTTATAGTCCTTTGCAATGATTGCATGATACATTTCTTCCCCCGTGACACAGCCCTCGGACCAGGAAGCGCCGCTGGCAGCTCGCGCTCCACCTCCCAGCAGCTGGGCTTTGCAATCCGATCTACACTAGCTGCAGAACATCAAATGCACTTTCAACATCTCCATTTAATATTTACATTCAAGCAATTAATAATTGGAAGCTTATAGTTTAGACATTTCTAATAGCAGCAATTTCTATAATAGCTTGTTTAGCTTTAGATAACGATTTTTTTTTTTTTTTGCACATAGAAACACCACATGTGTACAGTATCAAAAAATATATACCGGGGATGGTCCTGCGGGTTGTAAGGAGGGCAAGGGGCCAAGACTAACAAATGCTGAATGGTTAAAAAGGAGAACAGAAAATATTCGTTTGATATAGTTTATAAGGTGATCTAGGGACTCCATAAATCTAGGCTTTATATTTCATTATATAAATACCTACAAATAAATATATTAGCATGGCCGGAGAGCGACCAGCTTTCAGCTCAAACAATACATTTCAATAACACCACGTACAAACGGGAGCAAGAATCACTCGACAAGTTAGCACTGTTAAAATATAATACTATAACTCTGAGTAACTGGCGGGCCCCGTCCTCGCCTGTCCCGGCGCCTGCAGGTCCCGAGGCAGCCCCCGACCGCGGGGCGGGAGCAGCGGCGTGGGACACCCCGCGTGGCAGGGACGGCCGCCACGCCTGGCCCTGCCCTGGCGTCCCCTCGGCGGAGACGGCAGGCTTGGCCGCCGCGGCGTGGGCAGGGGGCACGCGGGCTCCGGGGAAGGGGCACCAGTACCTTAGAGGGAGGCTGTGGGGCCGGCGGCCCTGGGACAGGCAGGCAGCTCCCACGGGGAGCAGCCGCTGTCCCACCTCACACCGTCACGTACTCCTTGAAGGTCACGGTCAGGCAGTTTGCGGTCACGTCTGTGATAATTATATTCCCAAAGAAGGGCTTGAATTCCTGCAGGGACTCGGCCTCCTCCTCCTCCTCCTCCTCCTCTGCAGCCTCCCGGGGCTGTGGAGGCTCCACGGCTGGTTTCTCGGCCGGCGCTGGCGGCACCTCCGGCTTCACCTGCGCCAAGGCCAGCTCGCCCTCCGCCCGTGGTTTCACGCAGCGCAAGTCTATGGGCTCATCCAGGTCCGAATCCAGCAGGATGACCTCCGGCTGGGTGGGGGTGGGTGGCTCCGACCGCTCCGGGGCCGGGGGGCTGAGGCAGGTGGGGGCACTGATGCTCCGGGAGGTCAGGCGCTTCTTGCCCGGCTCCCGCTCTGCGTGTGGCTCTGACAGGCAGCGCTTCCGCGAGCTGGGGCTGGAGAGGTTCAGTCCCATGGAGGAAGGGCTGTGCTCGCAGACGGGACTCAGGGACCAGGGCACAAGGTCCGGCTTGGTGGTGAGCTGCAGGGGCTGCTCCGCTGGAGGAAGGGACAGCTCCTTGGCCAGGGGAGTCTTTCGGGAACTTTCCTCGAGCTCCACAGGGGGCTGCCGGCCCTCGCCCTCTGCTTTGCTCAGGGCGTTGCTGCCCACCACCCTCTCCTCCCCTGGCTTCCTCCAAGCCTCCAGCTTCTCCTCCCCACCCTTCTTAGGAGTCCTCTCCTCTGCAGCCCGCTTCCGGGGTGGCTCCCCGGACTTGATCTTCACTGCCTGCATACCGTTCTCCATGTACTTGCTCATGACGATCACAATGCGCCCGTTCTTGTTTTTGTTCTTGACAATCTTCATCTTGCCCCCGAGGCCGTTGCTGGTCACCCTGTCCCTGGGGGGAGGCCCGGTACCACTGGACAGGTTCTTCTCAGCCCCATTCTTGCTCTCTGCAGCAAGGTTCTTGACCGGGCCCAGCAGATTTTTGGCTGGGCCATGAGCCCACTTGTCCGGGTGGGCGACCAGGGGGCTCTTGTTACTGTCCAAGCAGGCCTGGCTCTGCGGCTCCTTGCTGCTGGGTTGGTAATGGGGCTCGTACATCTTGGGGTCCGGCTGGTAGTGGTGGTGCTTCTTACTGTTCAGCTGGTAGTAATACTTCCCTTTGCTGTGGGACTGGTGCTTCATGCCGCTCTCCTTGCCGTTGGGCTGGTACTGGTGATGCTTCTTGCTGTTGAGTTCATACTGGTGCTGCTGGCTCTTGCCGGAGGAGCCGAGATCCAGCTTTGGCCTGTTGTCCACGGCAGGGTCCTGCAGCCCTGTGAGGATGTTTGAGCGGCGGGCGAAGGAGGGAAGCTGCAACACAAAGCCAGGGGCCGCGGTCAGCCGGGGCCAGAGAAGGAGACGCCGGTGCTCCGGCAGGTGCCGAAGGCTCCGGCAAAACCCCCGCCCCTCCAGCAGCTCTCGTTACGGGACACTGCATTATGGGGCGCCGTGTTCTCGAGCAGGCGGCCCCAGCCCACTCCAACTTACAGGCTGTGCATTGCTCCAGATTAATGAAGCAATGAAAAGAAGAAAAGCACCCTTCAATCAGCTGTCTGGGAACAGGGGCCAAGCAGGACTGCTGCTGCCGAGCTTGCGAGCAGCCTGCTAATGCCGCCCGGCTGCGGGCGCAGCAGGTCTGCCCTGCAGCCCAGAGGGAAAGGGGGGCTGGGACCGCCCCATGAGCTCAGTGCTGGGGCCTGGGGGTCTCCGGGGCATTGCGAAGCGCCTGGGCTGCGCACACAGCTCCTCAGCATGATGAAACCCGCTGAAAGCTGCTCCCTGGGGATGGGGCCACGTTGCAAACAGGCTGCCCGGGAGGTGTGGGGCTGGGTTCCACCACGCATTTACCTGCACGACCAGTGGCTTTGGCTTGGGCCCCCGCTTGCGGTATCCCATCAGCTGCTCCTGCCGCTCCCTGTGGGAACACAGAGTCACGGCGAAGCCCGAGTGGTGGCACGCGGACCCCTGGGGTGCACCCCTCCCCGCATCCCATGCCTGGCAGCTCCTGTGGTGCCAATGACCCTACATGGGTGCAGCGAGCTGGTGCGAGGGGGTGGCGGGAGGGGAGCCGGGGCCCCGCAGGTGCGGAGCCGCAGGCCGGGGGTCCCACAGGAGGCAGCGGGACGGGGCCACGGCCGACCCGCTGAGGCAGCAGGCGCCTGGCGAGGCGACTTCCCCTCTCCCGCCTCCCCCTGCTGCAGCGAGGGGCTGAAGTTTACAGTTTGCGCCAAAATGCTACAGGAAATAAATGCACGGAAAGGAAAAAAAAAAAAAAAAAAAAAAAAAGGGCAGAAAAAAAAAGAAAAAGCCCGTCCAAGCGCAGCAGCAGCAGCAGCAGCAGCAGCGCCGCCTCCTCCACTCGCAGGCATCAAATCCCCGGGCAGGCAGGCAGGAGCGCAAGGCGCGGTGTGGGGGGAGCGCGGCACGGGGGACCTTGAACCGGAGGCGTCGCCCGGCGGCCCCGCGCCGCCCGCCCCGCCGGGGCCGCGCCCCCGATCCCGGGCCCGGGCCCGTCCCGCGCCCGCCCCCGCCGCGGCCCCCCGGCTCCGTGACGCATCTGCAATTGCCGAAGCGGGCGCGGGGCGCGGGTGCCCGCCGCCCCTCCCGGCCCCCGGCCCCCCCCCCCCCCACCCGCCGCTCACCTGTTCTGGAAGGCGATGAGCAGCCGGGGGTCCAGGATGTTCTCCTCCGGCTCCCACGTGTTATATCTTGCGAGAGGGGAGGAGAGCGGCCGTCAGCCGCGGGGCCCCGCCGGGAGGGGGCCGGGGTCCCGGGCAGGGGCGCCCCGCCGCCGGCGGCCGCTGCCGGCCCGGAGCACCGGGCCCGCCCGGGAGCGGGCGTCCGGGGCTCGGGTCCCGGGGGAGGGGGATGGGCGGGGGGTGGGGGCGCGGGGACGGAACTGTTTATTTAGCGCAGTTATTATTCCGGAGGAATTCTAGGCATGTCATGATGAAATTTTCCAAATCCCCTTTCCCGGACCCAGGAAAGCGGCCGCGGCGCGGAGGAGGGACCCGGCCGCCGAGTCCAGAACAGCGGCGCGGACCCCCCCTCCCCCGCGGCCCCCCCGCCGGCACTGTCATGCAAACCCCAAATACTCCGCAGCCCGCAGCGGCCGCCCTCGCTCCGCGGCCGGTGCCTCCGCCTCCGCGGGCGGCTCTCGGGGGCCGCCCGCCCGCCGCGGGCTGCGGGGCGGCGCGGGTTATTTTTGCGGTTATTCCCCCTTCCCCCCCCCCCCCCCCGCCCCCCCCCCCCGCTCGGTTCTGCAATATGGAGCCCGGCTCCCGAGGAGGGAAAGGGGGAAGGAGCCATTTTCTGGTGCACATCAGCCGCCGCCTGCCCGCCTCGCTCGGCTCCCGCCGCCGGGCCCCGCGGCCGCTTCTCGCCGCCCGCCCGCCCGCCGCCCTGGCCGGGGCCCTTCCCGGGGCGCCGAGCGCGGCGGAGCCCCGCCGCCGGGCCGGGCCGCCCCTGCCCCATCCCCATCCCCGTCCCCATCCCCGCTCGGTACTCACTTGGGCGACCATCCCCTCCATTTCACCAGGTACTCGACTCTGCCCTGCGGAGCGCGGGAGGCAAAGACACGGCGTCAGCTGGACCCGCCACCCGCCCGGCCGCCCCCCGCCGCCCCCGCCCTCCTCACCTTTCGGATCCGCTTCTTCTCGATGCTCTCCACCGCGAAGACGTGCTCCCCCACCGCCGGCAGCTCCATGCTGCAGCCGGGAGGGGCCGGGCCGGGCCGGGCCGGGCGTCCGCGGCCGCCGCTGCAGCCGAGCTGGGCTCCGGCTCCGGCAGCTCCCGCCGCCGACCCGACAGACACTGAGCCCCGGCCGCCGCGGCACCGCAACCCGTGCAAATCCCGGAGCGAGACGTCAGGGAGGCGGCGCCTCCCGGGCCCGGCTGCCCGTCAACGGCGGGGCCGGGGGATTGGCGCAGACCTGCCGGGGAGCGAGGCGGGGAGGGGGCGGGCGGGGGCCGGGCAGGAGCGGCGCGGAGGGGGGGGGAGGCGCGGGCAGCCCGGCCCCCGCCCCACGCGTGACTCAGCACGGCCCCCACGGGCCCCGCGGCCGGCGGGGGGCGGCAGAGCCCGCGGGGCAGGTGCGCGACCCGCGCCGCCCGTGGGGGGGGTGTCAGGCGGGGGGGCCCGCCCGGAGGATGCACGGGGGCGTCCGCGCGGTGCCGGCGGGGTCCCGAACCGGGGGACGAGCCCCCTCCCCCCCCGGGAGGGCTCCACGCCGCGCCACGTCGCGGGCTGTCTTGGGCCCGAGGGGCGGCGGCGCCCACCCCCCGCACGACCCGAGCTCGCCGCCTCCGCCCGTGGGGCCCGGCCCGCAGCGGGAGGCGGGTGCGACGGAGCGGCCCCGGGCCCGGCCCAGTCCGGAGGAGCCCTCGCCACGCTCCCGGGCCGGGCGCTGCGCTGCTCGGCGGGTCCCTGCGGCCGCGGGGAGCCCGGCCCGGGGACACCCAGCGGCGGGGACCCCCGGTTGCAAGATGGCCGGAGCGCCCGGGGGAGCGGGCCCGGGGCCCGGGGCAGGTGGCGGCGAGTTTCCCTCGCCCAGTGCCGGAAGCCGCAAACGGCGGCGGCGTGCGGGGACCACGGGGCCGCCGCGGAGAGCCCGGGGCGGGCGGCTCCGCGCCTTCGCTTCTCGTTTGAGCGGATTAAGGGGAGCACGCTGAGGCCCACGCGTGTCCGTGCCGCGGGTTGCTAGCGGAGGACCCCCAGCCCCTCCCCGCTCTGCTCCGGTGAAACGTGGCGGTGTCGGAACGAAAAGCGACCTTCCCCCGGGCAGGTGGAGCGGGGCCGGCCGTGCCCGCGGCCGCTCCGAGCCGCGCCAGCAGCCGGGCACCTTCCCGGTGCGGAGCCGCGGCGGCTCCGCGCAGCCCCCGCCGTGGGCCCGGGCAGCTCCGGGCCTTCCCCGCCGCCGCTGCGAGAGCCGCGCCCCGGCCACAGCACCCCGCGGGGCAGGACAACGGGGGCGGCGGACACGCGTGGGGCTATTCCCGGGAAGGCGCTGCCGGCTGGGGGTGGCGCCGCGTGGAGCCCCCAGACCCTCCCGGGGGTATCGGCTGCCGGGGCTGGCCGAGCTCGGTCCCCACAGGTGCCGGGCTGTACCCCCAAGCCGCCGCCGGGGAAGGGGGACGCGCGGGGCGCCGCGGAGGGGAGCCCCGGCCGGGGCGGGACCGGAGCCACCGCGCCCGGTGCGCAGCGAGGCCGCCCCGGGGCCGGGGTGGGCGGGGGTCCCGGCGCTGCCGCGCCCGCTCCGCAGCCCCCGCCCGAGCTCTGCCGGGCCGCGGCGTCCCGCCGGCCCACGGACGGGGCGGCCGCTCCCCACGGGGCCGGGACCCTCGTGGCCAGGGCTGCCCGCGGGGGCTCCCGGCAACTTTCCTCGGGGTACCGGAGCGGCAGGGCTGAGCCCGAGCGGCACCAGGGCCCGGAGCGGCTCCTCTACCGGGGGTCAGACAGCAGCGCCCGGTCCCCCGAGGATGCTCCCCGTCCTCCCCGGGCCCGGGCCCGCCCGAGCCCGCGGCATCCCCGCGGCCTGCGGGCTCGCCCGGTCGCCGTCTCCCCGGGCGGAGCGGCTCCGGCCAGCAGCAGCCTGCGCCTTCGGGGGCCCTTCTCGGGCCCGGAGGTGCGGGGGCACCGGGGAGGCACCGCTGAATGTCACCGCGCCGGAGACCATAACAAAGACGCAGCCGCCGCGATCGTAGAGCCGAGCCAATAAAAAGCAAACTGATATTACAATTTTGATTTCCCTGGAGGGCCGATGGGGCTTAATGTAAGAATTATTATCCATTGTGAACAGCAGCCGAAAGAAAGCACAGACAGGAAGATTTAAATTTTTTTTTTTTTTTTTTAACGTAGCGGTTTTCCTAAGAAACATACATTCATTGAAATTTATGCCAGCGGAGTTTGTTAACCCTCCCCTTTGACATTTCAAGCTTCTCCTGTTGCCAGAGGAGACAAGCCGAGCACAAACCACTAATGCTTGCAATAAAACTAAATGCCCAGGGACGAGCGCGATTTGGTGCAATTCCCCTCCAATCTGGGTAAGCTGCAGAGCGCGTCCAGCCCGCGGAGCCGCGGCGGCTCCGGGCCCAGCCCAGCCGGGAAGGCTCAGCTCTTTCCAGGACACAGCCGGGAAGGGGAGATAAGGAGGGCAAGGGCTGGCTGCCTGGCTGCATATACATATATATTTTTAAACGTGTGACCAGACATCCTTGGCATCTCTGTAGAACCAGCCTCGGGAGCAGTACGAAGGGCCATTGATGAAATATAATATTAAAAAAAAAAAAAAAAGGTGAAAGCAACACTGAAAACCAATATTAAAAGCGTTTTAATCATTGCATGGCTCGTGGCTCCCGCAGCTCAGCACCAGCTCCTGTCCTGTAGGTTTCTGCAGGATGTTCATCTGCTTTCTGTTACCAGGCTGATTGCACATGATTCACAGTAATGATTGTAATGGTGGTGATTTTCTATCTCTTACCTTGCTCAGATAGCAGCAGTTCGTGAACTGATACAGCTTTCCCTTTGTCAATTCAAAAGAGGACACCTTATTTGAACCACATAAAATATCCTAAATAAGGAAAGCAGGAAACGTTTCCAACTGCTGCCTCTTCTTGACTGGTTGGGGCATATCACAGGGATGAGAAAAGAAAAAGGGTTTCCAACTAAAAGAAACAAGAGCCAACTGCTGACTTTTAAAGCCAAGATAGCAGTTGTTTAATACCAGGCATTTTGTTTATGATCTGCCTGTTTATAAGGCAGGTACGAGATGCAGATACACATTCTGCGGGTATTCCTCCCCTCTGCCACACACCTGTGCAAAAATTCAGGTTTCTCTTTATCTGCAGGGCATCATCAATAGGAACACCGCTCCCTCCTTTCAGCAGGACGACTCCGTCCCCGGCAGAGGTGTGAGGAGTGGGCAGACGGGCAGAGCTAGCGCGGGGGCTCCAGCCACCCCCCGTGCAGCGGGCGGCCCAGCAAGGGCCTGATCCTGAGTGGAGGCTGCTGGGGTGCAGCTGTAAGACAAAACCTCTAACAGCCAGAGACAGATGGGCTTCCTGCAGGTGCTAGGAAGCATACCAAGGCAATTTCCCCTCAAATTCTTGCTGGCCATGTTCCCTCCTACTACCCAGAGCTTTATTCTCTCTGTCTAGCTTTATTCTTTCCATCATTATTTATAAAGTTCTTACCCTGGAGACAGAGCCAACTCTGTGGCAGTGTCTCACTTGGGTTGGGTTCTGCCTCTCCAACACACAAGATGCTCCACTTCCCCTCGCCTCTTACGCCAGTAGCTCCTGCAGACCTGCTGTATGTTTGCTATCAAGCAGCACTGATTACACATGCCATCATTTCTGATGTTGCTCATTAGTCTGTATCATTATTAGCAATTCAAACCAGCAATTCTTTTTCAGCTGTAATCCTCCAATTCCACTACGAAGACCCCAAGGCTGCCATTTGGGTGCTGAGCTTCCCCCCCCCCCGTCTGCCCCGGCAGGGCCAACGGTTCCTCCTGGAGCCCAAACAGGCCAGGGGCACACCAGGCTAAGCACCAAATAATAACAGAAAGTTAATTCACGAATAGTTACAGCATTTCCTTCAAGGCCGCTCTCACAGGCAGCCAAGCACGGACTTTGCAACTCTCTTGCATGAGGGTGTCCTTGGAGGGAGGGGGAGGGCGCTGGCCCCATTCATTGCTACCTGGCCGCCCACAGCCTTGGCCAGCTGGGCTTGTGGATTTGCCCTTCTGCTTTTGTCAGCTCTGGCTTGCATTTGAAGTTGTGGCCAGTCTGAACACCGGATTACAATATAGCCCTTACTGAGGTCAACACCGTGCCAGAGAAAGACAAGGAAAAGGATGAGTAGGTAGGCTTGGGAAAAAAAAACCCAAACAAACCGCAAAAAACAAAACCCACCCACCCAATCAATAGGATGCCATGAGGTAAGATGCACACAATGAAACCCTTTTCCAGGTTGCCAAGGCAAATCTGTCAATAGAGTATTGAACAAGCAAATCTGACTTGCAATTATTGTCTCTTTCTAAATGCAAGCTGCCCCTTTGCCTCACAGTTCAAACCCAATGCAGGTGCTGAGAAGCTCAGTGATCACTGGCCAGGGCTGTTTCAAAATGGTGAGGGAAGAGTCAACTCTGCTGGAAGCTAGGCTGGAATTTACTCCAACGTGTGCACTGAAAACCCCTGGAGCATCCCCACCACTTTTGCTCCTGCAGCTGAGGTGACATGTGCCCCACCCCCAGTGTAACAGGCTTCCTAAAACAGCAAAAACCCCTTTGCAACAAACTGTTTACTCCTCAAAGCTTTCAGCAAAACATGCAGGATCATGGAGCACACGAGAGTATTTTCAGACAGTGCTGCAGGAAGAAAACCAGCGCACAGAGTGCCCAGCATTTCGTAATGCTCAGGAAAGTGCCATAAAGAGTCTGAGCACTCAAGGCTAGGGCTGTCAGTGTGGAGCAAGCGTGGTGGCCTGAAAACCAAGCACAGCAGCAGGGTCTGGAGCTGCCACCACCCACCCAGAGGCAGCAGCAGTGGAAAATCCAGAGGCAAAACCACCCTGAACTGGGTCATCGCATGGAAATTTAAATGGCTTCGCAAGTGCATCGCTGCAGTTGCTGCGGGTGCACATGGGGCCAGCTTAGGTGAATTATCTTTTCTGATGCTGCTTCCAGCGCAAGCCAGGAGAGGCTGCGTGCAAAATCCCCAAGAATGAGACACTTGCCAGGAGTACACAGCACGCTTCCACAGCAGTTTAACAAAGCACAATGGAGCCTGTTTTCGTGTGGCCGAGACACCAAGTACACGTGGCACTGTTAGCCAGAGCAGTCGTTTTGGGAGCATGGCTGGGCTCCCCTCTCCCACCTCCCCTCACCCCCAGAGCCCCACTACAAGGAAGGAGGTGACAGCCCTGCTCTGCAGAGCCACAGTCAGCGCAAGCAGGGAGGGCAGCACTGAACAGCAGGTTCCCAGGAGACTCCATCCCTTGGGGACTCAGATGGGAATAACCCCCCTTCCCCAGGGACCTCTTCTGCTGTGCCTTCACCCCCAGCCTCAAGCATGGGTGCCAGTGAGGGGGCCTTGGAGACCATCTGTCTTTAATCTTCTTAGCATCAGGCAAGTCAGGAGAAATTCAGAGGAAAGAGGCACTGAAGTCCCTCTGTCTCTGGCGGTGACTCTCCTTCCACAACACAGGGCTCAACACCCACCTGGTGGGAGCAGGTCCCGCCTGCCCCACGTTCCCAGAGCAACACAGGCTGCCTGGGATATCAGACAGCAAGCACCAGCGAAGCATTCCCACCCAGGAGGCATTCCCCTTGCCCAGTAGGAGCAGAGGGGTGCTGTAGGTCTGGGGCAGAGGGAGATGGGAATCTCTTCCCCTGCGCACCACAAGACAGCCTGGTGCACATCATCATCTGCCTCATCCTGCCCTGCACCTTCTCTGCTGTCCCCCATGGCTCCTCGAGCAGCCCTGGAGAGGGCTGTACTCAGAGCTCTCTTCCTCCTCTTATCACTTAAGCAGATGCTGTTCCTTGGCAGCTGAGTGTAATTATGAGATTTTCTCCATCAGAAATGGGTCTGCGCATGTGTCTCCTGGTGAGGCTGCAATCCACCGGTGGCAGCAGCGAGGAGTCACTCAGCTGCCCAACGAGTTGTGAAGGGATTGAGATGTTTTGTGCAAGCTTTTCTAATCTTCTCCATCCACTGGAATCACAAAAACTTCCATCAAAAAATAAACAGTGCCAACATGCTGCAAGCCCCAGACAGCTCAACTTTAAAGCTGCTCCACAAAATCAAACAAGAAGCTGCTGGAGTCAGATTTAACTTTGGACACAAAACCCCAAGTAGAACATGTTGAACAAAGGTTCCTCTGCAACAGAAGCCACAGAGGGAACACTGGAGTCCCACACTCGGGCCAAGAGCCGGGATGGCTCTGGCTGGCCCTTGGCCCAGGCATAACAGCCTGGAGGTGGCTCTGGGATTTCCTCTCCTCTCCCCTCTCCATTCTCCAGGTAGACAGGAGTTACGCTGCCGCCTGCCCTGCACCCACTGCGGAGAGCATGAGAAAGTTGGAGGCTCCAGGACATCTTGCTGAGGAGAGCAGGTTGGGGTGGTGATTAGGGTGGTGGTTTGGAAATGCTATCAATGGAGGCACTGGGAAGAAATTATCCTCTGTGGCTTCCCAGGGCTTTTCCCCCACATGACTCTCCAACACACTCGAGAGGAGAGCAAGAAATTCCCTTTTTCTTAGGAGCCAGGCTGAAAAGCTGCAGCTCATTTCCCACTGAAGGTGCAAGGACAAAAGCCTCCAGGCAGATACTTCCACCATCACAGCAAACAGAAGCCCGGCCTCCAATCGCACTCTTCAATGAGCAAAACCACCAAACTACTCCTAATAAAGTGAATCAAAGAACATACCTCCGGGAGGGTCCTTATCCCTTTCTAGGAAGACAATCTAAGATTTGTATCTAGCACAAACAAAGTCTTGACCGTGCAAAGGAGTCACCAGGCACAGAGGTTTGCCCTGCATGGTCTGACGGCAGGATAAGGGCAGACAATACAGCTGCGCTGCCAGACAGTTAACCAGAGCTTCCAGGGAAGCATTTCAGCTGGAGCTTCTTGGGTAGCTCCAGCTCTGCATGGGCAACCAGGGAGACAGCTTCACTTGAAGGGCTATGGTTTTGAAACACAAAAGCATTATCTTGACATTTCAGTAATCAAACTCAAAGAAGATTGGAGCAGCTTTACCTGAAGTTTCTTTTAAAAGCATCACCTTTCAGAGAACATTAAACACAGGGAAAACCAGTCCCAAAAACATCCTCGGGAGATAAACCACCACCCGAACCTCAGCAATAAAACATGCTGCTGGAATTGCCATATGCAGCAATATGCAGCAAAGCCTGATTCCTCCACCTCACGTGGCTGCAAAGCCAGCTTGGTCTGCCCGTGCCCACAGGGACGGCAGCACCAGCCTCTGCTCACCCCGCACCGGGCTGCTCCTCTGATCAACACGCTCATACCCCCAGAGTGAGGATAGCACCGTACCCATTCCTCCCTGCTAAGCCCCCAGGCACTCAGTACCACTTCTCCCTCCCGGGCAGGAGCTGGGCTAAGCCCCAGAAGAAAGGGCTTCAGCTGGGCGCTCTGGGGCACAGCAAGCCCAGCACACCCAGAGGTGCAGCCTGACTGCCTTGTCCCGTGCACAAACTCTCCCGGCTCCCACCCACACAAGCAACTCTTCCTGGGAGGGACAAGTATCCATAAGGCCTTCCCCAGCTGCAGAGGAAACTGAGCTGGTCATGCCAAGCTATTTAAGCACAGAGATTGACCGATTGATTGATTGATTGATTGATTTGCTAAGATTACAGCTGAGGAGAATGTGCCTGTAGCCAGGTGTTGCCATGAACTGCCTGGGAAGGGCAGGGTGACTGGCCCTGTGTAGAGCTGCTCCTGGCATACAGGGAATGGGGAAGAGGGAAACAAAGGGAAGCAGGGAAGGCTGCAGCCCTCCCATGCCAGGACCTGTGCTGCGGGTACCATGCGGGCTCCCGGCAGCAGACCTTTTATCTCCGTGCTCTGCACCATGCAGGGACTCTGCTCCCATGGCTGCCCGGTAGCGTTTGTGCAGCACCTGGCACCGCCAAGCCACGGCTCCGGCTCCCACCCGCTGCCAGGACCAGCTCCTCTGGCAGAGCAATTAGACACCATGTGGCGCTGATCCAGACCAACACCCTGGCCTCCCCTCCCTGGGCAGCACGGCGATGAGAAGACATAGACAGAAGTGATAATTACTGGTTTGGGCTGGGGCAGCTTGGGGAGCTGCAGAAAGAGGAGCAGGCGAGGGCCTTGTCAGCACACATCCCGCCTCACGGTCCAGGAATGGCACGTGGTGGAGGCTGGCACACGGGCAAAGCGCTGGTGGTCATGGCAAATTGCCTGACCATTCCTGAGCGTGGCAGAGCTGAGCCCTGGGCTGAGCTGAGCCCTGGGCTGAGCTGCTCTGAGGACTGCGGAGGTGCTGACCGCCACCACGCAGCCGGTGATGGGGACCTTCGGACTGTGCAGCTCTGGGGGCTGTGAAACACCCGGGGGCCCTTCGGTGTCCCCAGGGTTGCAGGGTCCTGGCCAGTGGCACTGCAAGCTGCGGCTCCCATGGAGCAGCCGGCACGTGGCGTTGTGGCTGTGCAGCGGGGGGGTTCGCGGCTGCGCTCTTGGGTCTCTCCTTACATGAATGGCTATGGGATCCTTGCTCCAGGCACGCCGTTCCCTCAGGAGCGAGCTGGGAGCTGCTGCGACGGATCCAGCAGCCGTGCCATGGACGGGGAGACTGTGCAGCCACAACTCGACCGAGTGCTGCTGTGTGGGAGCGAGGGGCTACGGCCTCTGCGCTTCTCCCCTGTGGCAGATCCATCGCTGGCGTCCAGCAGCCACAAAATGCAGCGTTTGACAGAGGCGTCTCGGTTTCGAAAGGTTGACTGAACCAGCCACTGGTTCATGCCCGAGCAGCAAGGCCAGGGAGTCTCGCCTGCGTGCACGCCACTGCTGTGTGCAGGCAGAGGGAGGAAGCGTGCACGGCTCTGTGGTCAGGCAGTTTCCATCCTCCCTGCACCTGAGCCGAGGCAGCAGTGCAACTCCCCAGCAGCCCTTCCCTCCGGCTGCCTGCCTCGAGGCACCGGCCAGCTTCCTTCCGCCCGCACCGCTCTGCGAGCATCGCCTCAGCAGGTTTAGCTGGAGCCCACGGCTGATTGCAAGACGATTTCACCAACCCAGTGACTGCCCTGACACTTTATCCTCTCAGCGGATTACACCAAGTATTTATGTTTTCAAAGGTTTTGGAAAGATTTACTGGGTGTGCTGTCCGCCCTCCGTGCGTTACACTGTCACCAGAGAGCTCTCTGCTATAAAGCTGCTTAGTCCAACCCAAGTCGAACTGCATTAAACCCATTAGGAAGTGCACACATTTGCCTGGGGGTGGGAGCCCATCTGTATTTGCAGGGCAGAAACCCAGAGGGTCGATGGCCTCAATCCCCTCTCCGAAGGCAGCCGCCAGCCGTGCAGCGTGGGGGGGTGTGCTCTGTGCCCCTGCTCCTGCTGACCTGTGAAGCTTGAGCACCCGCACCCAGCGTGGGTCACTGCCGCTGCAGAAAGCTCAGCCCTGGGCCTGGATGCGATTTGCAAGGTGTATGAATTCCTTAAACCAAAAGGCTGATAATCTGCAAGTCCATTGCATGTGCGTTAAACAGGGCAGAACAGGCGCTGGACTCCCGGCCGGCTGCTTCCGCGGGTGCACCAGCTCATGCCAGGTTTAGGCAACTGGAAACAGCCACGCAGGAGCTGGGTGAGCACTCCTTGGAAGACGCACGCTGGTCGCCGACTGGTTAGACTGGCTCCTCCAACCTCTGCCCCTCCTTGAACTACCTGTATTTGGTTATATAGAGCTGAGTATTTGCTAAGGGACTCAGATTGGACTCCTGGGATCCTGCACTGCTCCTGCCTGGTAGAGCGGTCCTGGCCCCGTAGTGACATTGTCCTGGGCTCTGCGGGTGCCGATGCCTGACCATCAGATGCTTTGTCATGCTGAATGTTCAGGTGAAGGCATTGCAGAGAAGACTTTGTCATTCACACCTGGGAGAGTGGCAAAGCAGCACGGTGAGAGCAGGGTGTTCCCATCTAGAGAGTCCTGCAGCCTGAGAAACCCCCACATCAAGGACCTTTCTGGGCAGGGGAAACCTCTCCACTGAGTCCTCTCCTTTTGCTTGTCGTTCACTGGGATATTCTAATGGGAATGATGTCTTCTCAGCAGAGGGATGGCAGCTCCATGGGAAGGTTGGGCCCTCTGGACACCATGTCCCCAGGATGAGCTGCCAGGATGGCAGAAGCACACAGTGTCTCACAAACTGGATGCACTGTTTTCACCTGAGAAAGAACCACCCTGGGCTGGAGGAGAGGAGCCCAGCATGGCTGGGCAGCAGCAGTGGTGCTGTGAAAGGGGCCCAGCACTGGCCACCCTGCAGTGCTGAGAGTCACCCTTGGGGAAAGGGCAGCAAGCGATTTGGCTGTGGCAAGGGGAGACCTTGGCATGTCCCGAGAGAGCGAAGGGACAGAGCTGCTGTCCCTTAGAAGGATGGAGAGATCCCTCCTTGCACGAGGCTGAGCGGGGCCACGGCTGGGCTGGGGGCTGCTCCTTGGAAAGCTGCAGACCATCTCCCTTTTCACTTCCCCTTCTCTCGGGCGAGTGTGTGTGCCCTGGGCAGCTATTTTTAGGCTGCCACTCGCTGTCTGGTTTCCCCTGGGGATGCTGAGCAGGTTCTGGGAACTCCAGCTGTCTCTCGGGCAGCGCAAGAGATGCTTCGCTTCCTGGGCTCGCTCCTTCACTTCTCAACACGTGCACCAGCTCTGCTGCTCTCCTGCAGCTGCCCTGGCATGGGAGACCCCTCCTCATGCCCCTCGCCAGGGCCGGCAGCACCAGCACTCCTAGGATGGGCAGGACGGCCTCGTCCAGGGAGGGGGGGTTGAACTTCACCCCAAGTACATTTCCCTGCTCCAGGGGTCTTCTGGATTTTGTACCTTGTGGTTGCTGCAATCTCTGGGATGCACGTGAGGGTCCACTCACCCACACTTGCACACTGGGGCTGGGGCGAGTCTGGGACAGGGACACGCGGGATGCCGTTTGGGACAGCTCTCATTGCCATGTGTGCACACTCACTCCACGTCACCGATGCTGTCTGAGGGCAGCCCACGCACTGGGGCAGCCCAGGCCGGTGCCAAAACACCCCCGTGGTGCCTGGGGAGCCACGTGCCAAGGACCCAAGGGAACACTGCGCTCCCCCCCGTCCCCCTCCACACAGCCCATCACCCAGCAGCACCAGCCCCCAGCTGCCAGCTGAGCAGCAGAGCAGTTTTTAGGTTGACCACGGATCTTCACAGAGGCACTCCGTGCAGTGGGGAGCTCCACCAGCCCAGTGGAAGAGGTCGAGAGCTCTTGTTGGAAACATGCTGTCTGTTTCTAGTCACAACAGGGACAAATTCAAGTTCCAGCTGTTAGATCTGGTTGGGTTTCCCTGCGATGGATTAAGGAGCTCCCCCAGCCCAGAGGAGCGTCCTCCCAGGTTGGCAGCACAGGCTGCAGTCAGGGCTGTGTCACTCCCCTGCTTGATCGCTCACTGGGATAAACCCCCAACACTGCGCTCTCTGGGGGCTGAAACTGTCTCAGGCTTCCAGCAGCTGGGAAGAGTCAGGAAAAGCCGAGAAAGGAGCCAAGCAAAGCGGCTTTGCCACTTTGACCAGCAAAGAGCAGCAGGGCCCTATGTGAGAGCATGGAGGACACAGGTGTGTGTTAGCCTGGGGAAAGGCTGTGGTTTCAGCCTGGGTCTGGGGGCTTTGATGATGCTGATGATCCGGCCAGGCAGACGGGATCACAGGGTGCACGGACGACTGCAGCGCTGATTCATGGAGCTCTGCTGTTAAAAACGCAGCCACTCTGTCCTAGTCCCCGAGGATTTACTGCCCGCAGCCAGGAAATAACAGCAAATGCAGCCTCCTCGCGTTGCTCACGCTGGAGGGGACAGCTGGGAGCCCAGGTGCAACCCGGGGCTCAGTCCCAGACACCCCCTTGCAGCAGCCTTGCCCAGCTGCCCTGCTCCCGCTTCTGCTCCCTTTTCTACCCCGACGTCGACGCCGAGCCCACGCTGAGTTTCCTGGGCCCCCGGCATGGCCAGCACTGACTGGCGATGTCTCACACGTGTCCCAGCCTGTGATGACCCGTGGTGGAGCCCGGGCTTAGCTCAAGCCTGGCTGGGTCTGAAATGGAGGTGAGGAGCTGCTGGAGCCCCGGTGGTGACAGGCAGCAAGTCAGCAGGCAGGAGCCCACTCTCGGGGAGTGACACCGCAGGGACGGTCGAGTCATTTGGTTTCCGACACACCCCGTATCACTCGGCGGGGCACACCCTTTCCTTCAACGGGGAGCCCAGCTTGCCTGGCCGCAGGCTCCCCGCGAGCCCTGCCCAGGTACCAGGCGGGAGGAGGATTCCCAGGGCTGGCGGTGCCGGTGGGCCCCTCGTCTCTCTGCCCGTTGACAGCTCATTTCTCTGCAGTGCTGTGAGCAAAACTGGGACTGTGTCTCTGCCCCAGCTTGGTGCAAGCTGTGCCGTGCTGGCCTGGGGCACGGCAGGGCTGCAGGGACCATGCGGCTCGGGGGGGAATGCGGAGGTGCGAAGTGACACTGTGCACACCAGCAGACTGGCACAGGGTGGAGCAGGAGGCAGGGATGCAGGGTCGTCCAAGGCAGGGATGGGGGCTGTGAGGGGCAGAGGGACAGGGATGCAGAGCTGCAGGGTGCTTGGGGACCCCCCAGGTAAGCGGGGTGCTGCCGACACGGGACACTTTGCCGCTCAGCTCCAGCTCCTCGAGCACGGCCGCCCAGGCTGGGAGGCCATCTGGGACAGCCCTCGGCGCCGTCAGGGTCAGCCCCAGGGCGGCTCCCAGCTCCGCCGTTCCCGCAGCCCATGTTTGGGCCGCGGCTGCAGCAGGGCCATAAAAGGCAGCGTGGGGAGGGCGCTGGCGCTGGGCCCGCTGCATCGGGGCCACCGCGCTGGGGGCGTCCCGGGGAGCTGCCGCTGGGAATTGGGGCTGGGGGCCGGGGCTGCTCCCGGGGCTGTGGGGCCGCCCCACGGAGGGGATGCTCTGGACCTCCCCCAGCCCGTTGCTGCCCTGCAGAACAGCCTGTGCCCCGCTGGCCCCGGGAAGGGGCCAGGCAGCCCCTGTTCTTGTGGGCAGGCCCCCACCCCAACATCCATGGCTGCCCAGGGTGCTGGGGAGCGTGTCCGGCTGGTCCTGCATGGGCATGGCCAGAGCTGCAGCTGTGCCCCAGCTGGTCACACAGCCCCGGGAAGGGACTTGCTGACTTAGTTTCAAGTGCCCTCCCCAGGTCTGGGGCACCAGGCCTGCTCTTATCTAACGTCGTCCTTCACGGAGTGGCAGTGGCAGCCCATGGCACAGGGAGGGTGTCTGCAGCTGAGACTAACTCAGGAGGTATTGCAGATGCCAAGACATGGGAATCAGAGGGACCAGGAGAGACTGGCATGGGCTGAAAGCACAGGAACAAAATCCAGGCTGAAGCCACACTGCTAATCCATCCCGGGGGATGCTCGGGCTCGGAGGCATTTCGAGGGAGAGATGATGGGGAAGGAGCTGAGGCAGAGGGGAAGGAGCAGCAAGCTCAAGAGCTCATTACGCATCGGGGTTGCAGATATGGCAGTGGCAAACTCCATGCAAGTGTTTTGGCTGAACTGAGCTTCCGTAACACAAGCTGAGGACCAGAGCTGGGAGGTGTTCAGTGAGCTGAGGTCCAGCAGATGTGCAGTAAATGCAGTCAAACCAGCCAACTGCAGGGGCAATAATGGGGAAAAAAGTGGAGACAGTGAGATTTTGGGGTGATGCAGGAGGACTCATTCCCTCTGGGGACTTCCTCCAGCTGACCCCAGGGACGTCCTTACCAGCAGTGATTGAAACACTGACCAAAGCCCAGAGAGAAGAGCAGAGGTAACAGACCCATCACAGAACAGTGACTGATTTATGAGGAAAACCTGAATGTGCTGCGGTGCTGCGGGCCGGCCAGGGTGGGGTGTGAGCCAGCCCGGAGGAATGCGAGGAAGATAAACAGTGAGAAGGAAGGGCGATTCCCTAGGTATCGGGGTGGGCACCGCCGAGCAGCAGGGCAAAGTATGAAGGCTGGAAAGCTGGGGCCATGCATCGGGACGTGTTTCCAGCTGGCGAGGTGGACGGGGTGGGGGGACTTTCCCCAAATGGCATTTATTGGGGCCTTTCGAGTTGGGTTGGGCAAAGGCTGGAAGGCTCTCCTGGTACAGTGCTGCTGGTGCTCCCGGGCAGTGGCCGAGAAGGGCCCTGGTGGCAGCTGTGTCCTTCCCGAGCCATGCCGCCGGCGCTCAGCTCAGGCCCCCGTCCCAGCGCACCCAGCAGCTTCCTTGCTCCTGCTTCAGCTTGCAAGGGGGTTTTGGCAATGCAGGCATGTAACACTAAGCCCAGCTGCAGCCATTTTAGACCTGGCATTACACAAAGCAAAGTAAATCCCCATTAATGGCACCTCCCTGCACCCCATGCGCGGCTGCCGTGGGGGTCTGGGGGCTGCAGCCTCGGGACCGGCAGGTGCAGGTGAGACCGGCTGCCTGCGCCCGCTCAGCCCCCCTGTGCTACAGAGGACACAGGGCTGTTTCATCTCTTGCCTTGGCTTTTGCTTGCGTACGCTCACACTGTTCGTTCCCTGCCTGAACAGCTAAATTAAGCTCAGCAACAATGGGCCATCGATTATCCCATTATATTTCCATCGGGCCTGACTTCACAGCTGGCTCCTGGAGGGGCAGCACACGTGGCCTTGGCAGGGGCTCAGTGCAAACAGCCCCTTGCTCAGTTCTGCTCTCTGGAGCCCTGAGCCCGATGTGAAGGCACCCCGGTAATGCCGGGTCCACAGCCCCGCATCAGCCGCTGCCTCGTCCTCTGGCAGGGACGGCACTGCAGAACCCGTACGCCAGCGGTGATGCACCTGCAAGGGAAACAGCCCCTGTTTCAGGGGAACCTCCCCGTCCCCAGCGGGCTCTCAGGGGGCCATCCAAGCTCTGGCAAGCTCAGGGCTTGCTCCAGCCATTTGCACGGGCCTGGGGGCCATGTCCTCTCTGCCCCCCGCTTTCTGTGGGGCTGTATCCCCTCCCAGGTCCCCCTTCTCCCCTCGTTGCTTCCCCCTGGTCAGCCACGGCAGAAACACTGCCTGCCTCTTCTTCTCACGTGAGTTGCCTGTGAAACCCAGGAGAAGCCAAGTGATGAGGTCCCGCGGGCCCCCTCATCCCATCCCATCCTGTCCCAACCCACGCAGGGGAACAGCCCCAGGAACACCAGGTCTCGGCTGGCCGTTTCTTCCTGTGTCACCAATTTCAGCCTTGCTTGTTCCACGTCTTTTTATTACCTGGACTGCTGATGAGTGATTTTTCAGGAACAGGAAGGTCAGCACGTGTGGACCCTCATTGACTGCCCCGCAGTGCCCACCCTCCTGGCAGGGCTCCAGCTCGGCTCTGCCCCACACCTCCGTGATGCCCGTGAGCATCCAGGTGCCATGGAGCATCCTTCCAGCGGCAATTTGCAGGAGAAGGGCTGGGTCAGGCCGTGTTTGTGGCAGCAAGGAGAGGGGTGGGCACCCCGGGGTGGTCCTGGGTGACCCGGGCAGCGCCATGTGGGGTGGTAGCCCAGGGAGGGCCCCCAGTCTGCTCCCTGCGTGGAGCTGAGTCTGTTGCCCACTCCCCGTGTGCTGCTCCTGCTGGTGGGGGGAGCTCCAAAGCAGCACAGCGGAGAGGTGACGGTGACGCTGCTGTGTCTGTACAGGGATGCTTCGCCTGCAGATCTCCTACCTGCGTCAGCAGCTGAATTCCCTGTTCTCATTCCCTGCTCTGGCAGCTCCTTAACCCTTTCCTCCCGGCAGCTGCACTGCGAGGAGGCACGGCTGAGCACACAGGCTTCTTGGAGCTTGTGTCACGGTGGCTGTGACCCTCTGGATGCAGGCTGGCTGCGGCAGCTGGGCCTGACCCTGTTCCCACACTCCTGCAGGAGGGGATGCAGCATTTTCCAGCTTGGGGAAGCTGCTCCGCATCCTGCTTGGTGCCCCCAGCTCTCCTGCAACCTTTGCGTGGCACCCCTTTCCCAGCCCAGTCCTGGCTGTACTGCATCCCTGCGCACCCTCGGCAAGCAGCTGGCGGTGCTGCTGTCCTGAGCCGGGGCTGGGTGCTGCCATGGTACGGGGCTGCACCAGGGGCCGGGGCACACTCTCCCCCACTGGCCTCGATTCCTGGGGAGAGCCGGCAGCACGGTGGCTGCTGCTCACCGAGCACCTTCCCAGCGCTCACCGCTGCAGCACCAGCGTTGGGGCAGATTTATCACCTTGGCAGAAGGCCTAAAGGCCAGCTGGTGTTCGGGCTGTTTCCAGTGTTTCCAGTCACTGCTGGAAGTTTTTCAGTGCCCACCCTGCCATGCAATATGTGGGAACTGGGTTCCGGGAACTGGGACCCGGCTGCCGGAGCCAATTCAGGCCGGGCAGCCCTCCCAGCGGGTGCCCTTGCTCCCTGGCACAAGGGGTACCAAAGGGCTCTCTGCCTTCATCCGCAGCACAGGCTCTGCCCAGTGCTGAGGGCTTGGGGTCATACAGGGGGTTCAGATCACTCTGCCGGTGTGTCTGCTGTGTCCCCACAACACCTGGGCTCTGGCAGGGCCCCCCCACGCCTCCCCTGCACCCCGGGGTGCAGGAAGCCGCAGGTAAAGAGCGGTTTGGTGCTCCCGGGAGGCCGCTGGGCTATGGAGGGGACGGTGGCTTTAGCATCCCTGGCGTGCCTCGAGGCGTGGGAGGAAGGAGCTGTGGAAATGCAAGTGGCTGCAGACTTGGCCAGCATTGCCGCTGCAGAGCCCCGAGTGTGCAGGCTGGCTGGGACAGGCTGTTTTGGGGCTTCTGAAGAGCATCGTGGTGGCCAAGGGATGGGATTCAAGGGCTGTGCCCACAGTGGGTTGTGGTCCCTGGCCAAAGTGGGGTCAATGGGGCTGGCAGCCGGTGGAGCTGAGTCTCGAGGGGGGAATGCACCCATTTGGAGCCTGGCCGCCGATACAGCCCAGGCTCCATGTTGCACAAGAAGCCATTCGCCGGATCTCCAGGTGTTTCAGCAATGCTGCTCTGCCTCCCTCCAGGAGCCAGGAAGAGCTGGAGGTATTGCAAGAGCAGAAGCCAGGGGAGGCCTGTTGTGTATAAACACCAACTCAGCACACCGAAGAGCCAGCAGCTCCTCCGGGGCTCAGCCAGGGTGGGGAGGAGACCAGCGGCGAGAGCGGGTGCTCTGGGATGGCAGCGGGGCTCAGCGGGGCTCCTCCCAGCACTGCTCCCGGGACGGTTGGTTTAGATTTTTAGACTATTTTTCTGTGTTGTATAAGCCTGTGAAAGGCAAGATAGAATCTTGGCTCAGCGCAGGCAGGACACAGCAAACCCCCTCCCCAGCGCCGCGTGTCTCTGCAGGACACTGACCTCCAACATGTGAAAGCACCTGAGAAACCTCTGGAGAGCAGAGGCCTTTGGCAGATGCCCATCGCCCAGCCACGGTGGCTGAGCCACCTCCCTGGCTGCCTCTGCCACCGCCAAGGTTAGCCAAGCACCAGCTGCAGACAGAAGCAGCTTAACTTGTTTGTGGTTCTTGAAAGACAAACCCAAGCCAAACAAAATAAAAAATCCCAGGAAGAGTCTTCAGGCTGCTCCTTCTCTGCGTCTCTGCTGCTGCTTTGTCACACGAAGCAGGAGGTTTGGCAGGGACTGAACTTGCAGCTGGCTGAATTCGGAGGGACCTGGCGTATCCAGGCACGGTGGAGGGTTGGGGGTGGCTGGAGAATCTCTTCCAGTTGGCAAAAGCGCCAATAAAAGTGCCAGCTGACACCAGGTCCCTGTTACTGGATTGCCTGAACTGTTACTGTGCTCCCTCTGGTGTTTTTGGAGCACGCCTGGTGTTGCTGGGTCAGTCACGGGCCCCAGGAGACATGGACGGCTCCACGCATCCAGCCGGGCTCCAGACAGACCCGAGTCTTTTAATGGAAATTTCCCTTTGTCAGAAGACCTCGCACAAGGACAGTCGCCTGGTTAATTCTGCTTAAAAAATGCACCTGTAGTAGAGTTGCTATTACCTCGTTGGGGTGCACCTCCAACCCTCCGACTCCAGCAAAACACAGGAAGGCAGCCAGAGCAACCACGGGGTGGAGCAGGTCCCAGTGTGAAAACAAATCCTAACCTGGGTGTTCATGCTCACACGTCGTGGCCCTGGGGATGGCCCCAGGGATTTTAACAGGAGGATGCATCTTGACTTCGCTTTGATTTTCTGCTTTTTGTACCACTGCACCACGGTGTGGCTCTATTTATTTATTTGCAGAGATGCCAGCCTGCTGAACAGAACAGAGCAAGCTTGCAAGGGGAAACAGAGGAAAAAAACCCAACCCCCTTTGATATTCCCTTCCCATGAGACCGGCTGGGGCTTTGTTTTAAAGGTGAGCTGCAGAACATCAGTTTAAATGACAGCAGCTTGCAGACAATGATGGGTTTGGAAACAAACCACCAAAGCCACGAGGGTGGGCAGGGATCCCCCTGCTTCCCAGGGGCTGGGGGCTGAGCCCAGCCTTCCAAGAGGGGCTGGGGACAGTCCCTGCCCTGGGGGTGGCTCATCCTGACGCCGCGGGTGAGAGCCTGGCGGAGCCCTTGCTTCCCTCTCCAAGCCCTGCTCCCTGCGCCTGGCCGGCTGCTGGAGAGCTCAAAGGCTTACACGGCCAAAATCCCCTCTCTGGAGAATTTCTCCAGCACTGACTACTTCTATCACCTGTATTTCCTTTATCAGTTTCAAGCATAACATTTATTTTAACTCCCCCCGGGTTGAAGCACAAGGGTGGCATTTGCCCCCCCAGGACCCGTAAGGGATGTTACAGCGAAGCTGGACCACGGGCGCTGCTCCAGCCCAGGAACCCAGCCCCGACAAGGAAAGCCCTGCAGTCGCCTTTAGGAAGCGACCCAGGCGAGAGCTCGGTGCCTTCAAGCATCTCACCCCAAAACCAAACCAGCCTGTTGGGTTCATTACCGAGACTTGCTTCATGACAACGTTACCCAGATATTTTCTTATTAAAACCAGCAGCATCCAAACACACGCCGCTCTCTGCCTGGCAGGTGAACGTGCTCTTACAAAACCGGGCTGGAGAAGCCTCTCCAAACCACGGGATCTTCAGATAGTTCTTAAAATAGAAAAAGGTGTCTAGCTTGCTGGCGGACGGTGGAGGAACCCAGGGCTGAGTGACATGGCACCCTGGGGTGCTCTGCCCCGCCGTGAGTCCTGGCTCTGCCCTGGCACCCACCGCAGCCGCTGCGGCATCCCCTCGTCCTGCGATGAACTGGCGTGGCCTTCTGGGGAGGGCAGTCGCTGTCCTGTAGTCCTCGTGCTGCCAGAAAGGAGTCCTATGGGCACATCAAGGCAAATGGCTGTAGACAGGTTCAGCAGATCAAATATTTTTAAACTGAAAATTTTGGTCTTTTTTTAACCCGTTTGAGGCTGGCCCTGTGGACATGAGCAGTCATGAAGCTCCTGCTGCACGCTTAGACACTAGATTTCAACAGTTAAGGTACCACACATACCACTTGACCACTGCAATTGCCAGACTACAGCATGGAAATTGCCTAAAAATTGTTTTTTGAAGGCAGAAACCCTATGAAATGTGAGGAAGAGTCCGATTCTCTGGCTGAACACCTCAGGGGATCATCCTTGCACTCTGCTGAGCTTCCCTCTGCCCCAAGTTAGATCAGCCGGGGAAGGGGAGCCGCAGGCAGAGACCACCGGTGCAACAGCGAGGCACGGCGGCCAGGAGCAGCGGTGATGGCCACCGGCTGCGAGGCGCAGGCAGAAGACAAAGCTCTGAAAAGATCCTGCTTTTTTCTTAGAAAACTTCAGTCTGGGGAGGAGGAAAGTGAACCAGGACTTCATGCGCCCATCGTGAGGGATGCGGGACATGGTCAAAGGCAGCAGGCATGGCCTGAAGGGAGGCCAGAGGCCAGAGCTCAGCTCTGTTACCTGGAGAGCTTTTGAAGCGGGGGAGCCCAGACCTTCACAGCAGAACTATTTTTCAAAGCCCTTTTTAAGCTCAAACTAAGAGAGAGTTGCCTTTCATAACTAGAAGAAGAAATGAACTCCATTTAAAGAGCAGCGATTTTTGGGTACTTGGATGATGTTGAAGCTCTTGGCTGAAGCACAGACTGCAATAAAATTGGCCACAAAAATATTTAAGGAGCTTCCTTTAAATTTCCAGCCTCGCAGTTAGAGCAACCTGGTTCTGGAGCAGCCTACGGGGAGAGGGGAAAGGGGGGGACCTGGCAGCTTTTGGGGTGCGACTCAGTTTGGGATAGGGCTGGGCACAGGGCTGAGCCACGTGCTGCCAGAGGAGGGCTTTCCCACCGGTGCTCCGGTGGCCCTGGGATGGGCAGCACCAGCCTGGCCGCTCTCAAGGGAGCTCCTCGCCGCAGAGTCACCGGCAGCCCCGTGGAGCGTTCAAGCCAGCGCCGCCGGCACGGCGCCCGCTGACCTCTGCCGGGGACTGCCCCCCAGCCTCAGCTTTTCTTCCCGGGTGGTGTGAAACCTCATCGTGCCTTTTGTTTCTAAATGTTTAAATGAGAGAAGGTGTGTGGAGCCTTCCCCGAAGCGCTGAGCACAAGCAGGGCAGGGCTGGGCCAGCGCCCTAGAGCAGGATGTGACCATGAACTACAGCCGGCCAGACTGGTCTATTTTTATGACCCAAGCGGAGAGACATGGAGATTAATCAGCTAGCCCACGGGGGACAAGCTAAGTTGGGTTTTAAATTCTTTGGTGCCCGTAATAACTCAGGTGAGTCTCTTTGTTCTTGTGAACTGTAATTTTTCATCTGACAGGCAGCGTCCCTTGAACGCAACAGCCAAACAGCCATGTCCAAACACACCCCGTACCCGGGAAGCGAGACCAAGCTAACCCAGCTGCCTCTTTGCTCCAGTTCACAAATGAAAATTTTCCCCCAGCGCAGGAGACTCCAGCAGCAGTTTGGCTGAACGTCGCTGCTCCGCGCCCGGCGCCGCGCCAGGCGCCTCGGCTGCCTGCATGCTTAATGCCGGGGACAAACGAAGCCGTTTCATCGATCCCTCCCGTGCGCCTACATGTGGGGCGGCTGGCTGCCTCCTCCCGGCCTCGGGACGGTGCGGGGCAGCACTCCCCTCTCCCCCCGTGCCCAACAACAGCCCAGGCATCGTGGGACGGGACGTGGGCTGGCACGGCCCAGTCCCCATCCCGGGAGGTGTCGGGCTGTGCGGCTTACACCGGTCTCCTTGGCTTTCCAGATGCAGGCGATCGGGTTCCCCGCTGGGATTATGAAGCGTAGTGTTACCGCTGCCAGGAGCGAGGACTCAGTTTTCTTTTTTTCCTGCTTGCCCTGCTCCCCTTCCCCCCGGCACCAGGAGGCAGAAGGATGTGTCAGCTCAAAGCTGAGTCTAAAGAGGCTTATGCTGACTATTTACCTTTGCAAGGGTCTATTTTTGGCTGCTCAGCTGCAGCTAATTCAATGAACAGGGCAGCGATTCAGGAGAGAAGCCACATGAGGGTCATTGTTTCTATTCACTTTACTACTTTGCAGGGGCCAGAAGCCTTGCTTCTTTTTTGTTCCTTGTTTTTTTTGAGATGGCAAAGAGTGTCACAAAGGAAAAGGGGATCTTGGGGACAGGTCAGAAGGACGGCAGAAACCTGCTGCCCTGTCCAATGCTTGACTTGTTGCCTTTCTTTCACTACAGAGGAATCCCAAGGTTGCTCCTGACCCTACCCCAGCTGCTGCCAGAGGGCTCCAGGTTGGCTCCACACACCCTCCTGTCCCCGCACCTTCCACCCAAAACAAGCTCGGAAGTTTGTGGGTAGCCAGTGTGAATTTAATAATGGCATTGGGAGTTAATGGACAGGCTGAGACCAGAATCAAATCACCCAGGACGTGACCGCTGCTGATAAACAGGGAGCCGCTGGGTTATCAGCTCTGTCTCTTTATTTCTCTGACTATTGCAAAGTGGAGTTCAGTGTATGACAGGAGCTTGGTGAGCTCCTGATGGTGAGCACAAGGGCTGCTGCTATAGAACCATAGAATAGAATCACAGAACAGTTTGGGTTGGAAGGGACCTCTAAAGGTCATCTCGTCCAGCCCCCCTGCCGTGGGCAGGGACATCTTCAACTAGACCAGGTTGCTCAGAGCCCCGTCCAACCTGACCTGGAATGTTTCCAGGGATGGGGCATCCACCACCTCTCGGGGCAACCTGGGCCAGTGTTTCACCACCCTCAGCGTAAAAAATCTCTTCCTTATATCTAGTCTAAATCTACCCCCCTTTAGTTTAAAGCCATTCCACCTTGTCCTGTCGCAACAGGCCCTGCTAAAAAGTCTGTCCCCATCTTTTTTATAAGCCCCCTTTAAGTACTGACAGGCTGCAATAAGGTCTCCCCGAAGCCTTCTCTTCTCCGGGCTGAACAACCCCAACTCTCTCAGCCTTTCTTCCTAGGAGAGGTGTTCCATCCCCCTCATCATTTTCATGCCCCTCTTCTGGACCCGCTCCAACAGGTCTGTGTCTTTCTTATGCTGAGGGCTCCAGAGCTGTTGTAGAAACACACCTAAAATCTCCTGCCGGCAGTGGGACCCGCAAGGGACAGCAGGCACAGGAGAGCTGGCCGAGGGGCGGCAGGCACGCTGGTCCCGGCGATGCGCTCCCACGCAGCTGAGCACCACTTCAAAGAGAAAAAACCAGCTTTTTCCATGTGCTGGAAAACCACAGAGCGGAGTCTTTAACTAAACAAATCCTGAGTGATTTCCACATTGCTGAATGACATTTTAATAGTGGAAAAATAATGCTAAAAATTATCTACTTCATCTCTTCCTATTATCTTTTACTGGCTGGGAACGACTGCTGCAGCAAAACCAGCTCCGGATCTTCCAGTCGGCGTTTGCTGGTGCCTCCCAGCCCGCTGCAAGCAGCTGGTGAGCCAAGGTGGGGTCTGCCCGCCCCGTGCCCAGTGTGCAGAGCCCAGCAGAGCTGCCCACGTGCCGGCTGCTCCTCGCGTAGCGCTCCCGGGGAGGCACCCGGCTGCTTTGGCGCTGACAGATGAGCCACGGTGGTGTGAAGGCATGGCGGTGATGCCCATCCGGCGCGAGGAGGCAGGTGGCAGCAGGTGGTGCCTGGCTCCTGCTGTCCCCATGGGGAGCCGGCGCCTGCCCGCGTTCCACCAAGCCGCTCTGCAGGAAGATGCTTCTGGCGTTTTCTGACATGTGGTTTTTCTGACCTTAGTTCAGCCACCGCCACTTAGAGCTTGCATCTAGATGAACATATCGAGTGCTGCCACACGTCCCCAGGCTGAAATCAGCGGAGCCTGGGGAGAGCAAGGCAGACCCAGCACCCAACACGTCTCTTTGTACAGCTGCAAAAGGACTGGCTCAAGCTGTGGGGATGGTGTCTAGCCAAGTGCTGTCCCCCGACTATAAGGTACAGCATCCAGCCTGTACAGCAACATGCAACACAAATGCCTCACACAAACTTTTATTATTCACTGAAACATCATAAATCTCAAAGAACTCCCCACTTCGCAGCAAATCAGCCACCAGCCCTTATGTGAGGTGTCACCTCCTACAACCCCAGCACGCACCTGCAGCTTTGCAGCCTCGGTACTTCTCGAAGCCGGGCTATTTTGGAGGTGTGCGATACTGCAGTAGGTTTCACCGTTGCTCTCATCAAGGGGAAGGTTTTCACCCTCTGAATTAAAGGCACACAAATCAGGAGCCAAACTGTCCTTCTGCCACACAACAGCCACTCTTTGGCGTGGTGCCTGCGTAGGGTCAAGTCTTCCTCCCCTTACGAACGCAGCGCGGACTTGGTACGTGTTGGTTTCACGCAAAGCGTCCCAGTTGCCAGCCTCCCTTCCCAGCAGGTACGCAGCACGTGGGCTCCACAACAGGCTGTGGGTAAGACCTTGCATCAAGATTTTTAGAGAAATCTGCTTGTCAGATGCAGGAACCCGCTGCAGCACTACGCATGAGGATATGGGGTTTTCCACACGTGCCGCTAACAGGACAAACATGCCTGATAGGCAAAGCTGAAAAGTAAGCATGGACTTCGCACCCCACCAGACCAAGACGCAGTTGTATAAGAGAAGCAGCGTGGTTGAAGTGAGAGGGAGCAAGACAACCAGGAAAGGCTGCAAGACTTCATACGCCATGCAGAGGGATGCAGCAAAGCCGGTACAGCCCACTGTCACCGCGTCTCCTTTTTCATTCTTACAAGGAAACTATTCCCCCGGCTCTGTTTGGCACAAACGCTGGCTCAGGACACACCTTTGGATGCCACTGAATTTGGTAAGGACATTTGGCAACACGGCTGTGCTCAAGGCCCCAGCTCCACTTCTAGTTGGCAAATTTTATAGAAGACAAGAGGAGAAACATGCTGTCCTTTCAAAAATACTTCAAGGGAAACCTTTATCAGGGACGGAGCTCAGCAAAAATGACTGCAGCAAACCAAGTTTCATTTTCACTTTGGGGTGGGGAAGAGGGTGCACTACTGGCACCAGCTGAAGAGCCTACAGCCCACTTGGAGTGTATGTGCTACAGCCTATGGCAAAGACAGGTAAGGACAGTAAATATTCAGTAATTGAGAAGAGCCAAAGGAAGCACATTGGGAAACATACTGGAAACAACAGACTTCCATAAACAAATGCCTAAAGTCTGTAGTTGTCAGCATAAAGAAACAGCTTTGCTGTAACGTCGTGAAGAAGTAAACTTTGAAAGTTGTCTATGAAATACCCTGACTACAGAAAAGCAGTGCTTTAAGACCTGTGGCTGTACACTTTCTGTACAAATGGAAAAAAAATCATGCCAGCCAGTATACCATATAAAAAAGAAAAGGCGAGAGACAAGACCTTTAGGTGACCAGTTCTTCCTCGCCAACAAAGCAGACACCTTCCCTGCAATCCCAATAATCTGCAGTTTTATTTTTGGCAGATTATAATTAAAATGGTCTTTATGGCTTTAGAGAGAAGCCACTGAGCTGCACGTTTATGATTAAAGCAGAGAGTGCGTGTGTGCGGTATGCTCTGGATGAAGGGACATCGCAGAGAGAGGCCACAGCTCTGCTCCTTCCACCTGACCCACAAACGCTGCTGGTTGTACTTGGCTCTCTTTAGTGTTCTCATTTCTCATCAGCAAGTAACAAAGTTCTGGTTGCTAACCAGTCCAATCCCAGAGGCAGAATAAAAAGTCCTTGTTAAGACCTAGAAAAGCTTCATGTTTCTAACAAAATCAAATCCAAACACGTGCAAACACTGTTCCTGGTTTGATGCATTTCGTTCAGGTTCCACCTGAACGAAATTCCAGTGCACTGGAATTTGCTTTCCCTGTAGAGTGATTTCATTCCTTGTCTGTTCTCCACCTTTCAGTCTTCTCAGGAGCCTTGACAAGCTATCCCTCCATTTTTGTCTTCAACATCTTTTCCTATGCACATCCTTCCTTCCCTGCCCTCTTCCGCTGTCACACCCTGTTCCTCTACAGCTATTTTCGGAAAGCAAAGACGTCCCGTGTTTTCAAGCCTCTCTTGCCTTCGCTTCCTGGTTTAGGAGAAGACACTTCCGCCAGTCCCCCATACGGGCAGCTCTCGGACTCTGGGTGATGGCCAGAGCACTCCACAGCGGGGATGAAGCCACTGTCCCACATTCCTGTCCCACACAGCTTGCACAGGTCATGCAGGCTGCAGGGGATGCGGGGTAACAGGTGGAACTGATAGAGCAGACTCCTCGCCTAGAGGGGAGAGAGAGACAAAGTCATTCACTCCTCACCAGAGGACAAACACGGAGAGCAGAGGTAGCCCGTGGCCTCCCGTCCCATCCTCCTGTTTAGCTACCTTAGAAGAGTCAAAGCTTCAGCAAAGGAGCATCCCTCCTGAACACAAACCTGAAGGTGAAACAAGGCACTGGAGACACTGCCAGGTCACAGGAGCCGCCGCACGCTGCAGCACATCCCACGGCCTTGCAGTCACTCCCAGCCCGAGATGGACTGGGGACCCTGGCACAAAGACGAACGGCTCTGTCTGCCGTTTCCCTGAGCATGTGCAAGGGTTATCCCAACCATACCGTTACCTCCTAAGCACTCTACAGCTACCCCTTATTTCTGCAAAACTTGTTTCCAGGTAAACAGCAGCATCCTACCCTCCCAGGCTCCAGACAAGCAGGGGGATACTGGAGATGCGGAAGATGAAGCATCACTCCCTGATTTTCCCAACGCCCTGACTCATCTCTTGGGCCTGAGTCTCGGCCCACATAAGCACACAGGCATTTACCTTCCTGAGTACAAGTTCTCCGTTCATGTGCATAGCCAGGTTGCCGAAATGCAGCAGCATCTGGTCAGTGGCCAGCTGTTGTTCAATGACGTCATCCCCGTAAATCACCACGATGGCCACACAGATAAAGAGGTGGAAATAGTCAGTCTGCAATGAGAAACCAGGGGCTGGAGTACAGCACATGGAGGCAGGGGTTTGACTTAACCTTCCCACCCTCCGCAAGCACGTCCTTAGCAGAGATTTTGTGCTCCTTCCAGTTTTGCCTAGTGATATACTGAAAATGGGTTATTGGTGAATTCTGAATCACAGCTGAGTCAAAGTCTCTTGCTTTTAGAGCATGGGAGCAAGGTTTGGACCCCAGCTTTCAAAGCAGACTAGTGATTTTTGGGAAGAAGTTTTCCAGCTGTGTAAGAGAAGTCTGAACTTCAGAAGTGGATGTTCAGCACTTTCTGAAAAACCTCCTTTTGAAGCCTGGACATCCTCAAGTAGGAGAGGCAGGTGTCCATCCTCTGTGCTACATAGATAAACCTCTTTGATAGTTACAGACCCTTTGTAACACCTACTTATTTTGGATACTTTGCTACTAAGAGCCTTTAAGGAAGTGTTCTGCAACACTTGCTGAGATGGTGAAGATTCAGCAAAGGACACAGTGCCGCCCGGTGCGCGCTGTGCCCATCTCCAGCTCTCTAACCTGATAGTGAGCCCAGCATGCTTCCCACATGCGCAAAGCCTCAGCATCTGGAAATTCACGTTTAAAACAGAGGAGGATCCAACGGTGACAGAAAAGCATCTGCAGGCCATCCTCTCCCAAGGAAGAAAGGTGCTGGTAGAAGCGCGGGTGCATGAGCCGTAGCAGCTCTCGCAGGTACATCTGGAAAAGATGCTCTCAGCTGAGCCACTGCCTCGTGCACAAGGACTCGCGCCGCCCTCACCCGTCATCCCGGGGAGCCCCCCACAGCGTGCCAGACCTGGGCTCCCGCAGAGCTGGCCACAGTTCTCTTCTCTCACAAAAAGCTCCAGCTTTATGGCCTGTTTATTACAGCACAGCCAGGAGCACGCTTGGATCTATCATTAAAGGCCAGAGCTCACAGGCGACGGCAGCTATTTCACAAGGAAGGATGGAGGGTTAGAAGAAAATCCCATGACAGCTACATTGTGAAAAGAAAGAAGGGGAGGGATTCAGGCTGAGGAAAGCGGCTAGAGCCTTAAAAACTAGAGAAAAGAAAGGACATCGCTATCTCTGGCAATATTTCATTTCAATAGAGGCCGAGCAATATGGAAGTGATTTTGGAAAGCCTGGCTATACAGGCACATTAGAGTGCATAAATCTGTACATTAACTAACTGCACCTCACCAGCAGCCTCCCATGGGGTTTCCACCACAAGTTTACCACTTTAAATTGGTGCCATCCTGACCCGGACAGGAGTGTTCAGGTTTAGAATGGATTTTTCAGGATCTTAACCAGAAAACAACTGACACTCATGTTAAAACCTAAAAAGTTCCCATTTTTAAACAAGATCACCTTATTTTAAGAACCTCTGTCAGATATGTAAAGCTTTTCGTTTGGACATCGTTTTAAAAATCTTTTAAAAATATTAAGACCTTAAAAAAAACACCACAAAGAAGAGGGCTGCAGCTCAATCAACTCCTCTGCCTCGTTCACACCAAATGCCCCAGAATCATGACAAAAACGAACCAGCGAGTCTTCACCGCCTGAGAGAAGTGCAAAGAGAAAGCAAGCAGCATCCTAAATACATTTGGTCATAAAAGATTCCTTGAATTAGCACCCTTTAGCATAGCCCAGGTAACTTTACTCTGACAATTTATTGGCTATAAATGCCTCTGGAGTGTCCCAATCACCCAGGATCAATTTTATCCATCAGGTATTTTGTGGCTTTGGAGTGTGATTCGGCACGCTGGAACCCAACAGCCCAGGTAACTGCTCTATGGCATTCTTCTAATTTGACTGGGGAGAGGAGAAGCTAAAGACAGGGCTAAAGGGAGCTCAGCATTCAGCCTCACCAGCTGTTTCTCCATATCCTCATCCCGGGGTGAGCTGATGAAGATCGTGTTCTGCATCAATCCTACAAAGCACCAGAAAGTATCCGACTCATCTAGGACCTCTGCCAGGAGTGGGGCAACCAGGTCGGACATCCCCTGGGAGTATCCAATTGTTGGGTTAAATACTGCATAGTTCAGCAAGATCCTCCTGGAGAAGAGATGCAAATGGAGAGGTGAGACACGGAGGGGGCACGTCACAGCTGAGCGCAGCACCCTTTCCCTTCTACCCCAAACTCCCACCATACAGGCTGAGTCAGGCAGAGTGCAGAAAAGCAACAGATCATTCCTACCATCTAAAAGATTAACTTGCAATTCCACCCGGAGGCTTGTGAACTTTTGAGCACCTGTACAGCATGTTGCATCCCACAGAATCGCTTTCCCTAAAATAACTATATCTAGAAGCGTAACAAAGATACACTAACGCTATACCTAACTGGAACTCTCGTTTTTTAGGATTACAACATTTTGAATCAATCCAAAGAGGCTCCTGGATGGACAAGAACTCTGAAGAGCACGCAGCAGCCTAAGACAATGGATTTGAACAGAACTCCTTAGGCTCCTGTTTTCCAACTGCAGGCCAGCCCGCTGGGAACAGTGCAGTAGGAACAAGCAACACAGTTCATCTCAGGTACAAAGACACACGACCCTACTGTAAGGTGCTTTAACACATACAGATAAACCCTGCTGCAAACATCAGTCCAGTGAAATAAACTCCAGGAGAAGGTTTTGCATACATAGACACCAAAATATAAAAAGAAAAGGAGAATTTAAAAAGACTAAGAGGACAGAAACGAAGGGCCCATGGGAAAGGAGAGATGATGCCTACACATCCATGGGGCTCCAAGCCATACTGTTAGATGAAATCCAACTGTTTTGTAGGCACGCACTTACAAGTCACACACCCATGAAGCAGACTCTGGTGTGCTCATCCTCCACCCCATCAGGAGAACCACAGACCCAAGCAACTGCCCACAACCCTGCTGCAGCACCGATGACCCTCCCATAGCCACAGAAGGCTCACACCTCTTCTGTGCCTATGTATGCAGGGAAGCTAGGTGATGGGAGCAGGGTTATTATATCAAGAAGTAAATGGCTAAAGCAGCAGTAAAAGCACTGGGGAAGAAGTCCTTGTTTCTGCATCACTTGGTACCAGCCGCCACATGCACGGTGCTCTTCAGCATTCCCAAGGCAGCAACCTAGGCAGCCTGGGCCAGGGACGCTTACCGAGTTTCTACACATTCAGTAGGACACGTTGTTTGGGACACTAGAATCAGACACTTCACCTCATAGTTTCCACATTTGGGTTGTCCTCCCCTCGAAAGAACTGGTTGCTGCGGTCAGTCCTCACGACATCTTTATCTACTGTGAACTGTACTTTACGCCAAAAATCCTTCTGTTCATCTGGAGTCATCGAAAGCCTGAAAATTGAGCAGCAACAGGAGTGCGTTGCTAAGAGAGGAATATGATTGCCACAAGGAACAAAAAGCCTTATTTCAGCTTTAGGTTTCAGAGAAAAACTATTCCTGTACGGAGTTGTCCCATCACCTGAAAAACAGACAAGCAGGTCTGTTCAGAACAGCAGATTTTCTTTCCAAATGGATTACTAGAAGGAGCCTCCTGGGTTATAAATGGGATGATATGATGTGTTTTCTGCGATAAACTCCACTTCAGAAGCAGTCGGACTCTGCTCTCCACTGCTCCTTGTGGGTGGCACACCAGAACCCACCACTCTGTTTTGATTGTCTCCTAATTAATAATACTGTTGTCCTTCTCTGGCTTAAATGTACCCACATCTAGTTTACAACATACAGTTCTTGCAGTAATAACTTCCTTGAATTAGATATCTCTTCTTCTTCCCTATTTTTACAACCGATATATTTATAAAGAAACATAAGATCCCATTTTCACCTTCAGTGTTCTAAACCATGCTAAGCTGGTAGTCTTGCCTGTGAGATAAGCTTCCTTACGTGGTACTGGCGAGCCTGTTACAAAAACCCAAGTAAGATAATATTTGAGCTGTATGGTATTAGCTCCAGACCCTCAAGAGGTCAGCTGTGCCTGGTACACCTCCTTTACCATCCCTCTCGCTTCTCTACTCCAATCAGCTTCTTCTGAAACGAAGGAGGCAGAGACGCCGTACGTCACCAGTGGTATTACTGCGACATCAGGCCTGAGGAGAGATGAGCAGGAGAGGATGAAGCTGGTCTGTTACCTTTTCTCCTGGATGTCAGAGTACTCCTTCCTCTTCTGCAGTCTCAGCGCCTCCCTTTCTTCAGAGGTGGACTCATAGCTGTAGTAGTGCAGCAGAAAGGGCCACACCTCCCCACGGATGGAAATATCAATCCCACCAAAGAAAATGGCCTGGAAGAAGGAGCAAAAGTTATGACTGGTACAGTTTTAACATTCCCAAAAACAGCAACAAGAAACTGCCCGCTACTATGCTTTGGTGGCTTTGCAGTTCTTTCCTGACAAGTGACGCCTTGATTCAAGCTCCTGCAATTTGCACATGTTTAGAGGGAAAGTGCTGGCCTTCTATTCCCAGACAAGACACAAATCGGGCTCATTTCAATGTCAATAACCCCCCCTGGAGAGGCTCTATGATTAACGTGTCGTTCTCATGTCACGGCTTAATCCCCAACCTTGGAGACACTGCATTTCACTGCAAACTTCTCTCTCAGGACCTGGACCCAGTGCTCCCCTGCAAGCCCTGCATTATTTCATACACTAATCTCAATTTTTCTGTCTTTGATTTGTTCACACTGCATTTTGCAAACACGGCTAGCACTGGACACTTTGGTTCACTAATTCCAACCGGCAGCAGAAGCCGGAGAGCTCACCCTCCTCGGTCAGAGAGATGCTCTACCATCCTGCCTGCAGCAGACTCATCTGCAGTCCCAGCAAGACCTCCAGCCAAGCACTGTATGCCAGTCTTTATGCTCTCAACTGCCCAGTTCTTGCCCCCAGCATGAAAACAAACTCTTGCAGCTTCCACTTGGGGACTCGCACTCTGCGGCAGGAGAGAAAGGATCAAAACCGCAGCAGCCAGCCCTCTCACCTTCTGCAGCTTGTACTCCTCTTCCACCTGTCCGGATTCATTCAGGTGATGGAGCCAGGCAGACACATCAAGACGCTTGTACGTGTTCTCCTCCGGGTGGGTTTCTGAGGAGGGCAGCTTGGGACGGCGGATGGAGAACTGCATACATGTTTTCTCATCAGTAAGCTGCTGAACGGGGGGGAAAACAAAACAAAAAACTGGAGGTAGGAGCCAGAGATAGCAGCAGAGTATGAAACCCAGCAATTTTCAGAGCAGGAAAACCTTTTTGCATGGTTCACGTAGGATTAAGCACTGAGGCGCTGCACTTGGGGAGGGTTTTTTTTAAATTCCAACCATTACAATAGCAAGAGTGATTAGAATAATTAAAAATCTGAGTACCACAAAACAGCTTCGTCTTAAAAAAAAATTGTTTTCATTCCTCCCCCAATCTTATCCCTGACCTGAAACTGAATTAATGCTGCTTACAGCAAAACTTCACCCTGCCAGGAATGCCTGCAATAAATTACATATGATTGGCCATATACAAAGGGATTGCTGTTAGGCAAGCAGGGAACTGCACTGCCAGGCTCTCTAAGGGCACTCATGATCCCAGTGCAAGACTGCAGCTGACATTTAATTTAAAAATCAAAGGTTGTTCAATGCAAAAAGTGAGCCCATGCGACCATAATAAGAAAAGCAGCAGGGGGCTCTGTGGGAAGGATGGAAATTTAAAAATCACTGTTTCTAATAAGCACATACAGTATCTTAAACAGATAATTAAAGAGCTCTTATCACATTTGTATGTAGATTGAACAAAATATGGCAAGATGCCTTGTCAAAACATTTTCCAATGCAGTGTGCTACGCTTCACAAAATGGATGAAAGACTCTGACAGAATTTCAGACCTACCACTGCAGATTTCCCAGCCACCTTACATGCCTAAAGCACAGTGCTGACCTGTCGGGTCTAGCAAAATAACTACCTAAGCAAGTCTTCTGGATTATCTTCCCGCATATTCCACAGGCAGAACAGGAATGGATGGGGATAAGCGAGAACAACAGAGACCTCGCGTCCAACTCGCAGTTGCATCCTAATCAACATCCAACACATTGTAGCTTTCTGCCTGACTTGGTGACATGAACTTATAGCTTCATTTCTCCAACACACTCCCCTGGCTAAAAACCTAAGCGTGAAACATCTGCTAGAAAAACCCTCTTTGCCCCATGAGCCTTGCTCAGGTACCTGGTCCTTGAGATGGGTCTCTGTGCAGTACTTCCATTGCTGAAACACCTCAGACAATTTATCCAGGCCACCATGGTGAAAATGGAAGATCTTGTACTGGCTCTCCCTGCTCGCAACAACCAGTTGTCCACAGGTGCATGCCTCGTCGCTGTGGGACAAAACAACGGGGGAGAACAACCTGCATTTATTGCCCAGGATAACGAGGAAGGGGAAACATCACATGAAAGAGATGTGGAAAGCAAATTAAAAAGAAGCGTAGCATGAAATCGTCCCTTAAAACAGGGCGCAGAAGTAATTTTACAGCTCTGGGACTCGATGATCCTTATGGGTCCCTTCCAACTTGAGATATTTTATGATTCCATGATATGGCCATAGTGACCATTTTCCCCAAGAAGCTCCACTCATGCCTGGTAACGGGCAGTCTTTTACCCTTCCACCATGTGAAGGAATTAAATTTTGTCTTCCCTCGAGAACAAAAACCCAAGAAGTCTGCCCCAGCAACATTAAGGCAGTACACAAAGTCAGCTCCTAGTGACGAGCTGACTTGGTCGCACACAGCATTGTCTAAAGAAGCAGGGAGTGAGAGCAAAAAGAGAGAGTAAAAATGTTTTTAATAACTTTTGTAATAATTTGAAAGATAACTGAAGAGGCTAAGAGCAGCAGGACCCTAGAGGAGCCCTGGTGAGGGGCAGGCAAGGGAGAAGGTACCATAGATAAAGAGATGTTTTCCACACCTCCAGGTTATTTTAAACATTTTTGGTAAGATAGCTAAGAGCAACCTTTACCTTACTAGGGAAAAAAATCCTTTAGGCCCCATAACTGTAATTCAGAGGCTCTCCCGGGGAAGGCTGACACTTGCTTTCCTGCAGAGAACCATTAGGGAAAGACTTCCAAGGAGGACTGCAGAAGCCATCTGCCCCCAGAGCCCAGTGCGCACTGATCCAGAGCACACACAAATATCACACACAATAATACGTTACCTGAAGAAGAGGCGAAGGGATCTCATTTGTCCCAGGTCCACTCTAAAGACACCACAGACCTGCTCCAGGGCAAACACTTTCTGCTGTTCATCCCATCTGGTGCTCTGCGTTTGCCCATTATTCTCCTGGAACTGGGCACTGGTGTCGAGGCTGGAGGCAGAGCTGGTGGAGCAGGTCATGCGATTGTCACACGTGTCCCTGCAGACAAGAGCGTGGAGGAAGAAAGCCCCACAAGACATCAGCCAAAGAAGACTGCATTTACATGCAATAACCACAAATGCTCCAAGTTAAAAATCCTTTGACAGAGCTCTGAAATTGGAATTCAGTGCAGGTCTAAGGAGTCAATAACCGACAGCCCACATAAGAGATTAAATTATTGTTATTTAAACTAATTCCCTCCCATCCCAAAAAACCGATCCTGTTTTTGGTCTGCTCCTGAATTCCACACAGAACCGGGGAGAGCGAAAACCATTCCTCAAAATACTGACTTTTGAGAAGGCAAAATTAAGAAGCCCAGAGTGGGAACAGCCCAGACTGCTCCGAGGAACGGCCCGTCCTCTGCTCCTTCGTCGCAGCACAAAGACCAGTTTGGGGATCCCGCCAGTCCAGCAGGCACTTGCCTGCCCTCCAGCCCACACCACAGAGCCCTGAGCTGCAGGACCCCTTCAAACCATTATGCCTCTGGGACTGATGACCCCTTGGGATGGAAAATGTTGGGCCATTGAAAAAACATGACTGCAGAAGCACAGGTCCTCGACAGGCTGCTTCAGCAGCTCCAGCAGCACTCAGTGAATAACTTCCAAAGGAAGAGACTTCTTGCCCCAAAGCTCAAGCAACCTCCTCAGCATGCAGCTCAGCTGCCCCGCACCGGGCCAGGGACAGGAGGAGTGAGCGCATTCAGACAGCAGCATTGACTGGGGATCTCATCTGGAAAATTCCCTCAGTGACCAGTAAGATCCAAAGGTATTTCCCCTGAACTCAAGTTTCTTATTACGCATTTGCAAGTGGACCTGACAAGCCTGGATTCATGCGTATAAACTTCAGACAAATGGTTTTCGCTTGCAAACTTGAAACTTCGGAGAGTTAAGGAGCGGGAAATTACGCATGAGCTCTTTAACCCGCCGCAAAGTAGAGAAAGTGAACCCAGCCGTTTTCCAATATGCTAGGAGCTCACTGTGCCCCAGATATTTATCTTTAAGAGTAAACTGAGTTTAGATTAAAAAAACCCACATGCCCGCCACCAGCCCTGATCCCAAAAGAAAAATATCACTACTTTGAGAATTAAGTGAATCTGAAACTGTGACCCCTTGATTCTTAAAAAGGCCAATACATGTGAACAATCTCAGCGCAAGCTCTGAATGGGTTCCGCTGTGAAATCAGGGTTTGCAAAACAAGGCAAGTAGCAGGTATAAAGACAGCCCCCTGCAATGCCACTTTATGCAATGTTTTCTAATCCGCTTATCTAACAATGTAGGCACTGAACGCTGAAAATCACACACTGAGCGTGCATCTGCAGCACACCACATCAGTATGCTTTCCAAGCCTGGCTACAGTGCCTCTTCCACAGGGACGAGCCTTATTTGCAGCGTCTACCCATGGTTCAGGTCATTGCATTCCAATGGACAGGTCTCCGGACATCCCAGTTAGTTGTGGGTTAAATTTTTAACCAAGCCCCCTGCGAGCCGCCCAGTTCAAATGTATGACTCAAAACCTTAGCGCCCACACGCATGGGAAACAAATCCCCGAGCCCTCTTCTCTAGTTCTGCAGCATTATGTAGATGAGACGAAGTCTGTTTTACTTTCAGCCAAAAGAGCGGCTTCGCTACTCTGTTCATGAAGTTCTGCTGCTCTATTTTTCTGAAAGAAGGCATCACAGCAAAACTTACATTCAAGCCATTTGGAGGTTGAGGTCTTAGAAGTGACACGGCAATATCGCCATGCGAGCAGGGACCATACGACATACCCAAACTCACTCAAGGAGGAACGACAGCAGTTTTTCTAGGGTAGATACCGGGATACTTCCAGCCTCACAAGCACAGCTACACACCATCACCTGCCCCTTGTGAATAATTCCATGAAAATTGTACTGGCCTTTGTGAAAAATCAAGCGTTACTTTCTGATAAAGCTGCAAAATATAACACTTTCCTACAACATTCAGTATCTCATGTTAATGCAGAAGTAATAGGAGTCCTGGTACAAGACACTTGTGCTGAACTGCTTGCTATAAGCAGCTGGTATTTATGGAGCAACACTTCATAACAGCCACAGCTGGTTACACAGGATTTTCCTGGAAGAGATGACTCAAACCAGCTCAAAGACTAAGCAGAGGCAACCATTTTTCTAAAACTCTTGCAAAGATGAACTGGTCAGTATGACAAAGAGCTGGAAGACGTGTTGGTTGTGAGGATCATTGTCCCTGCTGTTCCCTCGTCACAGACGCCAACGTGCCCATTCTTCAAGAGCATCATCTCAAATGACCAGTGGCAGAGAGACGACTGCCAAGAAACGATAGTTACCAGTAGAGCTGGGCAGGCTTGCTTTGATCCCGGGGAATCGTGTAGCTCCTCAGTACAGAACGCTACTGCCAGCTGCAGTTACTCACTACGTAACCAAAATCTGCTTCAGATACACAAGTAGCTACCCGAAAACTCAGAGGCTGGAGAGCCCAGTCACAAAGATGCTGGCAATGTTATATTTTCTAGAAATGCTTCTTCAAGACAAATGTTTACAGTTCACATTTAGCCACTAGTTACAAGCTTGTGCACGCATCCAACATACACGGAAGCAATCTGAAGCAACACGTTGCTAAAGTGGATTTACCCTTTCTGGACAGCAAAAAGCCAGTGAGTGTAAGCACGGTGCCTCAGAGTGTGCAGCCCAGGGAAATTCCAATGTTTTCACTGATGTAGAAGATGAAATCTGAAAGAGCCATCTGTGCACCCCGTGCCCTTTGGAGAGGTCGATAAACATGTACATTCATTCATAGTATAGATGCAGAGGGAGTACCACCTCAGACATTGGGGCATACCTAGTCACTGTGGAAATTAAGAAAACAACCTCACTGTGTTTAAAATTACTTTTTCCTGTATATATTGATTGAAAAAAATTGAAATGATTCTAATCTGTTGGACTACTTTGTAAAATATTTTTAATATTGAGATTATTCTGTACTTAAGTAACAACAAGTAGTATGATCAATGCTAATTTTGTGGATTTTGGGGAGTCCTCTAACTAGGCACACAAGATACACAGATGCAAGGGAAGAATTCTCCAATTTATTATTCGTCAGGCTATTATATCTGCTAGATGAGGGATTTATACCAGAGTGCCCTGCAAAAGCAGGGAGCTGAAGCTCTGCAAGGCAAATAGCTGGAGGAACATTCCAGAGAGACTTCGGGTTGTGGGATCCAGGAAAAACAGAGCGCCAGCTAGTATACAGCACTGCTCAGCAAAACAAGAGGACAAGTGCAATGGTCCACGGGAATAAAAGGGACAGGGGAAAAAAAATAAGGAGGATTAGCAAAACCTGAGGCAGGAAACCCACAGACATATTCATGATGCCACTTAAGCCTTTTCCCCTTACTGAAGTCGCATTACTCTTTTGTCTCAAAATACATCTCATTCTTGCTGCTGAGCAAGACCAGGTGGTGATGTATTTTCTCCACTCAACAATCAACTACAGCAAGCAACCGTATCTACATTCCTCAAGCTTTGGCAGCCCCTAAGAAAGCAAGCGCTTGCATAAGGCAGCCACCGTCCTCCTCCCACCGCACGGGAACGCTCGTGCACGCCCGATCCGAGGAGGTCAGCCACACTTGGCAAGTGAGACTTTCGACGTGGAGTAATGTAGTAATGGGACCTGACTTACTGTTCGGTCAAAGCATTTGTACACACCTACTGCATAAAGAGAGATAAAACCAATTATTATTTCTGTTATAGAGCCAGGGCAGAGACCCGCACCAATTACATGGGAAGGCTATCTCAGCAACAGAGATCTAATAACTCATTTTACGACATGATGTGACAAATGTAATTATAAGAGGGAAAGGGGCTGAAGATTATAGTCATGATGTGGCAGTTACCTAAGCTGTCAGCGTGCACCACCTGATTCCCAGAGAGCCTCTTGCAAGAACCAAACCCTCCTCAGCTGGCTCTCCATCACCATTGTACTAAAGCACGCCTTCGCTAATAACAGCTTTCCTTACCGCCCGAGCTATTCCTGCACGCCGGCTTGTGAAGCGTCATTTACAGACAATAAGTATCATCATAATGTATGAGCATCCATGTAATGGGAATTACATGCCCCTTTTCCTCCCCAGGGGTTAGCATTTCTCTGTTTCTCCACTATTCCCCACAGGCACTGACCTTCTAGGTTCCTCTTCTTTCCAGCAAGGTGAAATAGCTCATGGCAGCATCAGCTGCCTAAAATGTCTAAGACAGATAGCTTCAAATAAATAATCCATCAATAAAAGTTCAAAGCTATCCTGAAATGCCTAAAAATTTAGTGTAGTGACTGTACAAAGTGAGGTAATATCAGGCAGCTGGAACCCAAATCTATTGTTCTGATTAAAAAAAGTGTCCTTGACAATATACATATATAATGAGTTGTGAAACACGCTGACTTCAGTGACGTATAAAAGACATGCAAAAGAAAACAGATTGGTAATTTGGGATCATAAAAAATTTGTCGAAATATTTCTGGTCCTTCCAAGTCATGCTGCAGAGGAAGACTGGAAGGACATCGTGGGATGGCACCAGCTTCCAGAGGAGCGTGGCCATGCAGAGCCAGATGTTGACAGTGAAACGCTGCAGTCGCACCAGCTACTCGCATCTGACCAGCACAGACGAGTAGCTAGGTTAAGAATTGTGTTAAATTCACCCTTTGGCTGAAAATATTTGGAACTTGAAGTTCCTTTGCCTCAGAGAGCCCGAACAGAATCGATTTACACTGACCTCGGTGAACAGGGAAAAAGGTGTTAGATAGTCTGGATGAAAGCCTAACCAGAATTTCTGAAATTAAATGTCAAAACATCCTCATGTGGAAGCGTATCTATACGTCTGCAAACACGCATGGAAACAAATTCTTCCTATTTGTTAGGGAAACCTGTGAACAACTGCCCAGGACGTTAGAGTACAAAGTACACGAATGTCAACATGGACTTTCCAAAAGCTTGTTCCACAGGCTTTCCATTGATCTGTTTGCTTTCAAAACATAAATTTCCCTGCGTTGAACTGCACTAAATGCTATTTAGTAGCTAATTAACTTTCTGTGCTGAAAACCTCCTGTAATTGCACTTCTTTCACCTTTTTTAGCCCGTGTCCTCCAGGGAACCCAAGCTGTCCTACGGCATTTGTTCTGCTCATTTCTATCTCACAGGCACAAGTTCCTTCCTGACACCAGACTGCCAATCACGGCTGCAGAGGTCACTGGAGACCAAATTAGGAGCACTCTGCCTCTGACAAACTTGCTTTGCTTAGCTTGCCATAAAGGGAAAATAAAAGGTTATGAAAAATAATTGTATCCTTTCATGCTCGGCACCAGGAAGCAGATTCAACAGCGCTTCTAAAAGTCAGTGTATTATTGTTAGTCACTCTTCTTATTGTCAATGTTATTAACAATATTCAAAGAACAAGCTGTTTACATCTTAAAAGCGTTGGAATCCCTCCCTCCCCCCGTACAGGAAAAGAGCAGAAGAAGGTTTGTGGTTACCAGCCATCTACGCGTTGGCCACCTCACCGGCACACGCTGCGGGGAGGGCAGCCACTTCTACATTCACCCTCTGACCTTGGACTGTAACAACAAGTTCACGATCAGGGACGGGGCTCTGAATTAACATTAACTCTGCGAACACAAGCCTGACAAATAAGATATTTTAACACAACGGAACGAGGGACTCAAGGAAACCCGATTATGCAGCTTTGCCTTCCGATAGGCGTAATTGGTTTGTCCTTGAGAAATAAAGATCAAAACAATTTATTATGCTTTACGGGGCTATTGCAATCCACTTCTACAGCACCCTGCCTGCCTTCCCAGAGCACACACAACCAGCCGGCGCAGGTAGAACATGCAGCGTCCACCTCTGCCGCCGGTTTATCACCCCAAATCTTCACGGACAAAAGCCAACCTGTGTGGCGGAGCGGCTGGCGCCCCGGGACGACCCACCTCTGCAGCGGCGCTGGGTGCTGCCTTCCTGCCCCGCTCCGCCGAGGAGGGCGGCAGCTGAGCGAGAAGCCTCACTACACTGGGGGCTTTGTTGCTCCCAATTCATTCCTCCAAGTCCTCATGGCCTGAAGGGAAGCCGAGTGATTTTAGCCAGCAAGAGGGGGCATTAGAAAAACAGCCCCGCTTACCTCCAAAGGGTTCCCCCCAACTGCTGTAAATTAAACCAAAAAGAAAACAAAATAAACTGAGAATTCTTGAGTTAATTATTTTGAATGCAAATGGGAAGGGAAAAAAACCCCCAGAAGTTTGTAGTGAATTAATGTGTGTTTGAATCTCTTTTACCCAATCAAAGTCTGGAATGTGATAAACATATACCTTCAGTTAAAAGACAAGCGATCTGTTTTTCACGGATGAGACTTCCAGACAGGTGTAGGCTGCTTAGGTAAAACCCAAGCAAGGTTCTTCTCTGTGACTTCTTGTTGCAGTGAGGTAGCAGCGGCAGAGTTAGCAGTTCGATGCTTATGAATAAAATACACATAGCTCCCGAGAAGCCAAACACAACAAATCATTTAGAGCCGAGCGTATGCTGCTCAATGATGCAAATGTTACCTTCATTTTAAGGAAGGAAAATATTCCAAAAGCTGAATGGCAGATTTTTACAATCCATGCAGAGAAGGGGCACCTCATACCTAGGCTTTCGCTCATTAATAAATCAATCGAAATGCAACACTTAAAAAAAAATAATCCCTAGATGGAAAAAGTGATTTCTCAGCAAAACCTGAAAAAGAATGTTTGCTTTTCAGCCTATTCCAGACTGGAAAAGGGGACCTTTCTTACCAGTGTTTATTTTATATTTAAAATCAATGGATTATTTTGCTTTTTTCTTTCAGTTCTATCCATGCAAAAATAAAATTCTACACTAATTATGCTAATTACAATCAAGCCTTCAAAACCCTGGTCCCTTGAAAGCCCTGAAGATTACCTTTGTTCTTATATTCTTGGCTCCAAGCAAGGAATTGGGAATTTCAGGGGGACTTTTTACTGACAAAGTTAACCAACTCCCTGGACTCTGCACCGCTGCTGACCCAGTATTAGCAGAGCCAACACCACCCAGAGAGAATTTCACTGTTTCCACAATACAATGCGGATTTCCCAAGGGGAGAGCTTTCTTCAAGTAGCAGAAAAGGGAGAGGAAAAAGGAGAGCTGACTAAGAGCATGTTTCAGAGTTACTGTAAATGCTTAACGCTGTTATAATTGCGAGGGCCGAGCCAAGAAGACAGAGACTATGCAGATTTATTTGCATATACTGTTGTACTTTCAGAGGGGACATGCTCTTTATTTTGATCCAGTTAACGCAATTCTTCCCTCACAAAGCTATGGATACCTGCCAGCACCATTTATCTCCACTCTCAATTAGGATTTCTGGGCGTTACGATCGTATAAATAAGTAACAGAAGAAATGCAAGAATATCCTGGGAAAAGGCACTTTATTGCAATGCCTCCCAGAAAAAACAGCCACTGTTGTATTTTACTCTGCTCCTGCCTACCAGATCTCCCTGCTCTTGCAGTTAGACCGGTCTGTAACGCCAGCCTTCCCAAACCCACTGCCCACTCGGGAAGAGGAGCCCTGCGCTCCCTTAGAAATTCTCTGTTTCCCTTGGACAAGCCCACGCTGTAATTCCCTGTAAATAATTCTGTTTCACTGCAGTTACACAAGAGAAGAACACTGGTGCGGAGCCACCGCCCCTCAGCCCTGGTGCACGGCGGGCTGCGGCGCTGGACCTGCACCACCCTCGGGCAAAGCGCTCCCTAACGCGGCTCTCCTGAGGCAGAACAGGGGCGGGAAGGAGCCGGGCCCTCCGCTTTACCGGCTGAGAGGAGAACGGCTGCTCCGCCGAAGGGGCGGGCGGGCAGCAGGGCCGGGGGTGCCGAGCGGGGAGGCGGGAAGCAGCAGGGCCGGGGGTGCCGAGCGGGGAGGCGGGGGGGCGGCCCCGCCGGGCGGGGGCCGAGCGGCCGCCGGGGCCGGGGAGCGCCCGGCCGCGCCGCTGGGCAGAGCCCGCCCCCTGGCGGCCGCGCCGCGCCCACCGCCCGGCCCCACGGCCACGGCCACGGCCCGGCCCCACGGCCACGGCCACGGCCCGGCCCCTCGCTCACCCCGCGGCCCCTTTCCGCGGGCGCTGCGAGAGCGGAGCCGCGTCCGAAGCGGGAGTTTAGAGCATCCCCGTCCTCGTAAGCAAACCCGAACAACACCTGGCGCCCCAGAAACCTGGGGGGGGCAAAGCGGTTCCTCTCTGTTCCTCCACCGCTCCCGTTTGCATGGCCGTGGCATCTCTTTCTTAGGCATCACCTGCTCTCGTCACTGACTATTCCTCCCCTGAAATCCCGAATAAATAGCTTCACGATGCCGCTAGCTGCAATTCCTGATCTCGAGTTAGCTGTCACTATGTTCTTCCCCAGAAATCTGGCAGCGAACCAACGGAGGGAAAAAACAAACCTGCTATAATTAATGTTCTTGCTGTTCAAATGTTTATATAAAGCAAGATAGAGCAGTATGCCTCCACAATCTCTTGGATCTGTCCAACCTTCTCAGCTTTGCAGCCGGTAACAACTTTAATTGATTACACAGCATTGCTGACGGCAAACGGCTAAGGCCAGCTCCTCTTCCCAGCACCCGGCTCCGGCCAGACCACCTGAAAGTACTGCCTTAGATGAAGTTTACACCTACCCCACAACTCAGAGAGAAGGGAAAAAGGACTATCTTTCTGATGGAAGAAGGATTTGGGGATATTTTTTTCCTGGGCATGGGTTTGGGTACAAATGGGATTAGGTGCTTTGGTGTCTTATAAATCGTGCTAGTTCAGGCAAGGTCCTGGGGAACTGGAGCCTGAACCAGAAGCAGCGAGGCACCCCATGCACTCATCCCCAAGGCTGAAATCATCAAAGGTAAGATAGCATGACACAAGATGCTGCAAGAAGTTACAGGAGATTTGGAAGTCTGTGACCAATTCCCCTGGTTCTAAGAATATAATCACTTCTGTTACAACAGCGATGAATTCCCAACCTCTTGATGACTCCAGAACTCCTGCCAGTTCACACTAATTTCAGCTCATTTCCCCTATAATTTTGCCTCCTGTTTATTCTGCAGAGGTCTGAACAGCACTAAGCCTTTCAGGTGAGCTGCCAAAACAACATGATGCAACACCATACGCTCTGTTACCACCCGCTCCTGCAGCTGCTGCCACCCTCCGTAACGCTGCGCCTCCGCTCCCTCATGAGAAGGTAATTTACTGATTAGCTCCCTGGGAAGAGGCTTAACAACAGGATGTGCAACACATCTGTAAAAATTGCATCAACTGAGACGCCAAAGGAGTTTTTCCTTGTGTTGTGTGCTTTGCCTAGACAGTCTGCCAATAGTTCTGTTATGTGAATTCACGTCTGCTGAAGAACATGAGAACTGTACCATCGTTTAGCTCCGTTATGAAAATGTTTCATTGTTTTTAGTACCGGTTGCTAAAATTACCACCTTCTTACGAAAGACGTTTCCTTCTTGCATTGGTATCCATGACCACATTGGTCACATCGCTTCTGCTCGTCCTTTAAAGCAAATGCTGTGGAAGCGTGAGCTGGCGTCTATTCCATCACCTCCAGGACTCTTCGCAGAGCTCCAGCCTCTGGCCAGATGTTGCCCCAAGCTCCACTCGTACAGTTCCACCACCGAGGCTTCTCGGTCCAAATTCTGACTGTATCGACCAACATCCCAACCTGAAGTTAGTGAAGGAACCAATGCCAGCATTTATTTGTCCTCTTCAGCATTTTTATATGGTGCTCGTCGGGTAACAGCAACTGCAGTTTATTATCGAAGTGAAAAGCCTTTAGCAGCCCTGCCACCCATTGCTAGGGAAAGCTCCTGTAACCAGGGATCACTCTGGCACGGCACAAAAAAACCCCAACGACCCCACTTACAGAGCACTAAGTGCTTCCGCAACCGATGGGTATAGATCTGATGTCATGGTCAGTTAAAATAACTTCAGAAGCATTGGTTGAAAGACATTATATAGGTGTCAGATGCTATTTGGTTGCCAGGAAGTAACAAAAAGCTTTTAGTTTCACTTTACTGATGGGGAAAATGGAAGCTGGGTAATTTAGCAGGGCAGCAACAAGCCAAAGCTGGGTGTAGAGTACAGTTGTCCTGAATCAGTGCCCTTCAGACCACAAGGCAAATGTTCCCTGACAGACAGCAAACGACGACGACAGGGGAGAAAAGGAACAGGATGGAACGATTTTATTTCCAGTATCCCTCCTTTCCTACAGAAATGCAGTCAATGACAAAGCCACTATCAATACAGGCATTTCCCACATTAGCTACCTCCCTGCAGGAACCACGTGAGAAAGGGAGCAGAAAGGGGCCCCCAAAGTTAACTAGGACACAAAACCCAAGAGAGTAAAACCACCTTTCCACGAGAGATGAGTGCACTATGCAGAAGCAGTGCCAGGCTCATCTAAAAAGAGAAGCAAGAATGTGTACACTGGTGATGGGACACTCCCATAGCTCCTAGCCTGAGGAATTGTGTAAATGGGAGGAAAGCATCGACCGCTGCATGGGATCCCTGGCAGCCTGTCAAACTGAGAAGCAAAGAGGAAAAAAAAAACCCCAACCAAAAAACAATGGATACGGTTTTATTTCCTTATGTTCTACAAGGCGAGTTGTTGACTTAAAATGACTGACTCGTTGTGCAACTCAAACGCTTCCAAGCCTACCTCCCTTCTTCCTCCCTGTCACTGTTCTGCACGCACCGGTATGTGTTTGTTGGCTCCCTTCTGCCCGGGAGGCCAGGCCACCTTCTCAGAGGGTGCTCCAAGAGGCATACGGGACTTGTGGCTCCTGATCATACGGATATTCTGGCAAGCAGCTTGCTGAGCCATGTAAGTTGCCCACCCTGATCTTATCTGATCCAAGTCTACGTGTACGGCCTAATTCTTCCACAATGTCACATTTTTCCATTTCTGACTATATCTAATTACACGGAAAGAAAGATGGCTGGACTGAAACACCCATGCAATGCATTGCTTCAGCTTCTGAAACAATCACGGGGAAAAGCAGAGTTCTCTTTACAACAACTCCCCAATGCAGAGGGAAATAACCAGAAACATTCGTTCCTCTTTGCAGGGAGGAGGTGGTGACCGGGGGGTAGGGAGGGAAAAGAGTTGAAACAATCTGCCAGCAGCAGCACAAACTTTGTTCGCACTCCAATTCCGGTTCAGATGGGAAGCAGCCAGCAGAAAAAAAAACCCCTTAAGAAACAAGGAAGCCGTTCTCATGCTTGTAGTGACTTCTGAAAGAGCATCCCCCACCCCCCAAAATGCTGGGATGAACACAGGGAATAAGAGAACGCTTTTTGACAAGACTTTTGCAAAGTATTCTATGCAAAATCGCCGACTCAAATAGTTTGTAAGATCCTGCAGATATCATGCAAGGGGGCTCTATGGGGAAGAATGAATTGGCATAAAAAATGGACACACTGGACAAAAGCCTTTCAAGTCTGAAGTCCCAAACAATGAAAGGTCTGTTTTATTAATCTGCTGCAAATTATGAGTGCCGCATACACTGTATGAGGCTTCCAGACTGGTGCCAGAGGAGTTAAAAAAAAAAAAAAAAAGAAAGAAAAGAGAAGAAAAGAAAAGAAAAGAAAAAGCCTACCAGGACCACGAGCAGTGCGTTTGCAAAGCCAGCCCCTGCGTTGCTGGAGCTGTCAGGACTCCGGCAGCACGCGAGGAAAGCCGGCAGAGGGCTCGCCCGAGCCAGGCTGCGAAACAACAGGGAAATGCTGCGTGAATTCACAGGCAAGGTAGTAAAGATGCAATAAACTGTATTTCCTTCCTTCCCTGACACTATTAGCAGCTCAGAGCCTAAGTGTTGCAAAACAGTTAAACCGCAATGCTCCTTTGCCCACTTGCCGTGCCCCCAGGCGCTGTGCCGGCACCCTTCTGCACCAGCTCCTCTCCCGGTGCACGCTGTCGGGTGCAAAAGCTCTCCGAGACTGCTGCACGCCTTGGACAGCACATGGCCTTGTGGCCCAGGTCAAGGACTGGGATTTCCTCAGGATGAGTTCAATCTCCTGGTTTTCAGCAGCTAGGACATTATTCTGAACATGTCCCTCGCTACTGCCGCTGCTAACCACTAAAGCGGGGATAATGACCCCTTACTCAGGGTGTGCGGGAACTGGGCCACAGCTGAGGCCACAGCTTCCCCACACACACACTAAAAGACAGGAATGTTTTTCCTTTAAGAATCTTACCGTTGGAACTCAGAAATGTCCACAGAAGCATTTTAATTATACTTTATTTACAAAAAAAAAAAGCTTAAACACCCCCCCCCCCCCCAAACCCCCAAAACTTCACTTTTTTCAGAGTGATAGAGACAGGTCAAACACACAGATTGTCAGTGCTGCTTCAAGGAAAAATAATTTACACACTTTAAACAAACAGAGGCTTTGGTGGCAGTGGATTTGGGGGTTTTCTGTTTTTTAAGTCAGGGCCAAGAAACTTCTAAACCAGCATGACTTTCTCTGAAAGTGGATGCAGCTAAAGTTTCAACCCCCAAGCAGTAGCCCAGTGCTAGAACACAATCTGAATGGGACAAAAAGCCTAGGAACCAACAAAATAAAGTCAGTTATTAGGAATGATATTTAGTAATTCGAAGGCTTCTCTGTAAAAATTTTTCAAGGTGCGTTTCGTGACATTTATGTAGTTTCCAAAGTCTTCTACATTCCTATGAATACTTGTCAAAAAAGACTGTCAGGCATCATATTTAGAGAGCTAAAAGAGACACTGTCAAACTGACGTTGTTCAACACAATTTGGAAACCAAAGGCCCATCCTGGGCACCCCGCAGCTGCTTCGCAATGCCCCTCTGCAGCCAGAGGAGAGCTGCGGTGGGATGGGATGGGATGGGACGGGATGGGACAGGATGGGATGGGACGGGACGGGACAGCCGTGCTGGCCGGGTCGAGGCGCTGCTCAAACCGCTGCCCACCCAGCTCCTGCAGAGCTCAAGCTCAGAAAACCCTGTGGGCTCGCAGTTAATTAGAAGCATACTGCTACGACACATCTCAAATGCAAAGCTGATACAAAGTCTGAGATCACCGCACTGAAGTGTTTTAAAATATCCGGAGAGAGTTGAAGCAATTAGAATACTTCCTTCATAAACAGTGTTCCTTACTGGCATTCTCTGGGCTTGGGATTAGCCCATAAAATAAAGAGACACAATCTCTTCAAATGTCAAGTCTTAATGTAGTCTGTACATTGCTGACACGCACAAAGGAGAACTCGTTTTCCCTAATTTCAGGCGTAGTTTCAAAGTTGAGCTATATCCTTAAAATCAGCCCCACGGTGCTTCGTGAAGGCAGCACGCCCATCCTCTCCAAGATGGAAATGAGTGATACACTGCACAGAGCACAGACCAGAAAGCCAGAAACACTGCGTATCAATACAGGGAGTTATATAGGTAACCTACTGTTCGTCATTCCTTTGCCAAGGTGCCCTCTTTCCTCTATGTAGAGTTTACTGCAGATGCCATTGAGAAGCGCTGACATTTAGATATACCAGCGTTGACTAAAATATCCAGGTTAGACATTTAAGAATTAATATTTTATGTCGTAAGTGGGACCACGTTCTGAACACCAGCAAAACAAGCTCATACACGCAGGCTTTATGTCAACACGGTGCCTTGCAGAGAGGCCCTCACGGCTCAGAGGAAGTCAGACAGACGCTTTGATGTGGCTCTCCACAAGAAGTAACTAGCACATCTCCTCAGCAGAGCCAATTAGACCAACAAAGGACCTTTTTAATTTAGTAATGCTGCTTCCAGGGCTCAAGACAGTTCACCTGAAAGACTGTACATATACAGCCTTGAATGCTCGGGGCCAGGGTTCACTGAGCAGAAGCAGGACTGGCCAGCAAACAATTTCCTGTGAATTATACAGGTGTCTGAAGCAAGACGGGATATTCAGCTCAATGTCACTGTGATGCTTCCCAGTTTCCTTCAGCACCTCCAAGCTCAGCAACCAGCAGCCCAGCTATTCACCCAGAAACTAGAGAAAAGGATGCACTCACCTGCTTTCATTATCCAGAAACACAGAACTGCTGCTTTTCCCAAGAGCTTCACTAATGGGAGAGAGGCAGAAGGGGGAAGAGAAGGCATCAGAATCAGAGTCAAAAGTACTGTCCCTGCTCACGTCATCAGCAGACAGCTCCAAAGAGCCCTCGTCCTCCCCTGGCTCTGGTCTGCAGTCCAGACCTTCCTCCGTCCCTTCCACCGACGGCTCCGACCTGTTCTGCTCCTCCTGAGAACTGATTGTCGATAGGATTCCTGAGTCACTGCGGGCAGGCTGGGGGGACCGGCGGGTGCCGTCTGCTGCGGGGCAGCACTGGGAGAGCTTCTCCCCTTCCGAAGAGGGGGAGCTGATGTAAGCCACATCTTTCACAAGCTGTGACACAGTCAGGATGTCTTCTCCTTTCAGGACCACTGCCCCTCTCTGCTCGGTGGGGGAAGCCTGCCGGACAATGCCGAAACCCTGAGTGTGGCGGCTGCGTTTGCGGGGAGCTTTACGGACAGGGGAGCTCTCAGGAGTGATATAGCGCAGGGCTTCTTCATCCTGCCTCTGAATGCGGGAGTTTGGCACCCAGGCAAGGATAAGCGTGGTTCCGAGCAGCTCATCTTTCTCCATGTACAAGCACAAATAGCCTTCGAGAGAGCAAAGGAGCAATCAGTTATGACACAGATTTATTCTAAGAAAACCGCATAAGCCTGAAATTTGCCCTTCCCCGTCTCCTCCCACTTCACCACCGTTACACATGGGCAAAACAAACCCTTTTATTTACCAGGAAAGAATTCTGCCAAATGAATTGTGGAGTGCTCAACTTTATTCAGTATTTACAAACAGTTTCAAGTCTGCATATGGCTTTTGAACAGTCTAAATTCCCTCTGGCCTAAGTGGACATAGAAATGACATGCAATTACTTCTACTTCCTGGACAGATTACTAATCAAGAGTAAATTCTGAAATATGTTGCTTCATGAAAAACTTCTACTGTTTGTTAGTTAAACAATTTCAAGTGACAGCTAAACATTTCTTTCTCGAGAATATTTACCTTAGTGTAGCTAAAGGGCTACAACTTTCATGGAAAGCCAATAGGAAAAAAAAAAAAAAAAAAGAGTCACACACACAAAAAGGGAAGCGTGGGTCAATGTTCACAGAATAATTAGTTTTGTGAAGCTAAGCCAGTAGCCACAGCTCTCTGATGAAAACATGACAGAGCGCAGTAACAGATGAGAATAAAGGCACAGGGCAGTTCTTTATCTTCATTTACTGCAGTGCATGCAGCCACAATCAGGTTTTCTTTCTTTTCCCTTTACCAATGGTTGTTAAGGCCACTCCAGCAATGACAGTTACAAGATGATACTTGGCTTTCCTGAACAATACGCATATTCCAAAGAGTAACAGAAGTTACTGTCCTCAAATGACAACTGTCCATCTTCTGGCAATACAAAAGGACTTACTAAAACAGGTAAATCCATGCTAGAAAGGAGAAATATCATCAATTTTCCTACTAAAAGAAGAGCTGTTGGATCAGCTTGTGGATGGCTTTCCTTAGTCTCCCCTAAGACTGCCTTGCCCTGTCCCCCACTGGCACCTCTTCATTCTTTAGAGCCCGAGATGTAGAATTTGATACAAGCACAAACCCCAGGAGAAAGAAAAAGAATGAGCGAGCAGTGTCTGCAACACCCTATCACCTGGATGATGCTCCCCGATGCCTTGTAGCAGCTCAGGTGGATGGACACAGACATTGTTCTTAGAGTAGATAATCTCCCCATCAAGTATGGAAGATGAACTGCTGCCACCACCAGGATTCAAGGTCAGGAGGTCGGAAGCTTTTGAAGAGGCACGTCGGAGGAGTCGCCCCAGAGACATCGCCAAGGAAATGTTTCCATTATCTGTCAGCTTTAATCAGGAACCAAATTCAGAAGATCTGCCAAGAAGGAGGAAAGAATAGTGTTAGAATAAATATAACAACAGCACAGCACGTGCCTACCACTGTCTGAGAAGGAAGAGGTCTCCCATCAACTGCTGCATCAATCCTACAACTCAAGCAAGAGCGTCTAAAAACTCTGGATCTTTAACATCACCTCTACGTTTTAAAGATGCCGAAGTACAGAATCCTGGGATGTTTTTCTCTGCAACGAAGAAATATGAAGGCAGCAAAACCCAACATTTTAATAGTTACTGTAGGGAGGAAACAGAAAAGTAATGCTTGTCACTGAAAATTGCCCATTAAGGGAATAGCTCAGCGATGCAGAGCTGCCCGATGTATCACCGTCCTGGGGATGTCAAAGAGAGTCAGAGTAGACCCTGGAGGATTCCTTCAGTGCAGAAAAACTGCTGAGACCATGACATTAAACAAGGGGCTGCTGCTTCATCCACAGTAACCACTGATCTCCAGAAAAACATTAATCAAAACAAGTTCATCTTGTGCTAACCAATTTTTGGCATATTCCTGCTGTGCGTTTGAGGTTTTTGGGTTGGGATTTTTTTTTCTTTTTTGAGCAGTGATGGTTAAATAGAGCTTTTTCAGAGATAAGTGGCAAGAGAGCCACGTTCAACAGAACGGGCAGACTCCAATAGCAGTGTATGGTATGCCAATTCAAGGCAAACATTTCATCTATCAATAGGTAACTTCAGTTAACTGTGGAGTATGATCCCCAACTAATCACCAAGCAAGCTCTGTACTCAAATGAGACGTGCTGGTCATCGGGGCTGTTGGCGAGGAGCTCTACAGTGAATCCAGAGAGGTCACCCAAGCTATAAACTATTTAGCAGACAGATCAGGAAGACGACTTGATGCGTTGAAACAGCAGGTGGGTCTTGCACGAAGCAATCCCACAGTTAGCCCAACACAATTCAACGCAGAGCAGGCACTACCTGCTGCTGCCATCCCTAGCTGGGAAGCAGACCATCAGAGGCACGGCAGTTTCTGTTCTGCTGAAAGTACACAAGGAGAGGAAACATCTACTTTTGTTCCTTTGTATTTACACGGCCTTAGTTGCTCGTGAACAGGCCAGTCCGACCTAGCACGCACCACGCATTGCCATGGTGCCAGGTCCAGGGGCAGCACGTGGAGAGATCAGCTCAGCGTGTTCCTCATGATAAGACCCACACCACGGTCTGCAGAGCACGCAACAGGGTAGCCAGAAATAAAAAACAAAGCAGACAGGCCCTGACTTGTACTATCAGGGGCACTGTATGCAGGAAACATTTAGGGGGCCTAAAGCAAGCATCGTCAAACATTGAATAGCTCTGATTTCTTGAAACACAGTTTTAACGGTATCTCCAGACAAACGAGGAAGCGAGAAGGCGGAGAGGGCAAACAGAAACCAGTGCTTCCTGAAGAGCGGAGTGAAAGCTGCAGGGAAGGAAAATAGCTGTCCTGATTCTGACAGATTTGTACATACAGAAGATTTCAAATGAGACTGCCAAGTAGTTGACAGAGCCTTCATTAAAGGACAAACTATTGGTTTAACTGGCAATCGCTAGATTTCTCAGCTTGAATCACAGCATAAGCAGTTTCTGCATTTCAGGCTTTGCTGGAACTTGATGGAGAAGCCTCAACCCTGCTACGTACTGTGCCCAGCAAGTCTTTAGGATAAGGGAATTACTTTGCAAGTCCTTTGCACCCATGTCTCCTTCTAGACCAAACACAATGCGTATCTTCACGTCTCAGCCCAAAAAACCAAACACCAGAGGAGCCATATGCTTGCTCTTGTCCAGATTGCCAAAAAACACAGTACTGTTTTAGGCTCTGGGTTATATCTTGGAGAAAGTAATTTGCCTCAACCATATTTAAAGAGCAAGTCACCTTTTCTCTCATTGCACCCTGCAAGAATACAGACAGTAAACTCTGCTGCAACTTCTCCTTCCCACCACCAAGTTACAACACACCATTTCAACAAAGCGTTGAGGGAGTCCGAAGCAGTGATGCGGAGCAACCTGTAGAGCCTCAGCCTCTGGCACATCTGGAGAGCGTCATCTGTTACCACAACGTTTTGTAGGCAGCACGGTCTGCTCAGCTATGCTCCGTTGCTGTCAAGACTGAAACCAGCCTGGATATCCAGACCTTCAGCTCTGTCAGCTATTTCATCAGAACTCTAAAAGCGCAAAACCTGCATACGCAAAGGAGGAAGGTGGTATCAGGTGGCTGCGGCTGTTGACCAGGGAATGCTTCCTCAGAAAATACGAGCGAGCTTTTCCTACTAAGGACAGCAGATGGAGATGCACGTATGAAAGAAGAGCTTGTGTGATGTCTTACTGCAGCTCTCCAGGGGCTCTCAGGAATGCAGGCAGAGGTGCAGGACTTCTCTGCCAACAGAGGCAACATTTAATTAGCTTTTACCTAGCAGAGAAAGGACAAAGCAACAGGTAAAAGATCAAAAGCTGCTCCCTGGAAAGCAGGAGGAATTTAAAGGGAAATATCACTTTGATCCTGCAGAACACCTGTTGTTTCAGCACTGCCTTGATGTGCAGGTGGACGGCGCTGCAGGTACGCACATGCAGGTTGGGAAGAGGAAACAACAACAACAAAAAAAAAAAGACAGGAGGTGAAGAATATGATGTCCTGCCAGCATAGAAATTTAGTCTGCTGCATTTGTCTTGCAGAAGAGCTATGCATCAGAAACCTAAAAGGGTCCACTACGATGCTGCAAACAAATAGCTAAATATACTGGGATATATAAATATCATCAGCAGGACTCAAATTAATCCTTTCACCATTGCCACAGGCTAGGGAATTCTGTGTAGCTTTGGTTGCAGCATTAAAGAAAAACAGATGCAAGTCACTGGACAGTTTCAGGGATAGTGACGAGAGTGATCTGGGGCACGGAAAGAGATTGCCAAGGGAAGATTAAAGAAAGGGAAATGTATTAAAAGTCTTCATACATGTGAATTGTCACTGCCAAAAAAAGGAAGAGCTGTCTATGGAGGACGGGAGAAGTCATAGAGCAATTGAACTGTGGCAAGGAATATCTAGTTCAGTCATTCTAACAGCAGGTGTACCAGAATAGGGCAACCTGAAGAGGCCTTTTCCATCACTGCGCGGCTTCAAAGACAGGCCACAGAAACAGTGGCAGTCGGTCCCAGCTGGGGCCAGGTGATGGACTGTACATCTGAAGGTCACCTAGTCTACTTGTACAACCCTAAAAGTCTCTGAAACACGGCTTGTGAATGTGCCGCTCCTTCCCAGAAGACAGGAGTTCATACAACAGAAACCAGCAAGTAAGAAAAAGACCAAATCTGCAGGATTTGCTCTATTCTCAGCCCTCTTCTGTGTGGGACAACATCTGCACACACGGTCCATGGGGCCTGGGTTGTGAGGAGAAGCAGGTATGGCTGCTGCCTCTTGCACGAGCTTGGGTAGGCAGGCAGGAACTGTCCCTACAGCTAAGTCAGCATTAAATTAGCACCATTCAAAAAAATGTATTTTTCATATTAATTTTCTATTTATCCCCTGATCTGAAGGAATTCTTTCCAAGGTAGCAGAGACAACCCAGCTCTCCAGAAGCTGCAGCACTGAATTAGCTGATAAGCTCTTGCTGAGTGCCAATATTTATTAAGCACACATACATTTTCTTTTCCCACACATCAACTGTCGCCACTAAAAATCTTTGCTACAGCTACCGAGTCTGTTCGCACAGCCCCTGGCTGCTCTCCCAGTCAATGCCAGCACTTCTCAGCTACACAAGATCTCACAAACGTGCTGGGGAGCCAACTCCTGAAATCACCCCAGGAGCCTCTTCACAAAAGCCTGACCAGTTCCAGCCAGCAGCATCTCAAATTAACACCGGCTGCTCACCTCCCTTAGAAATGCCCTTCCCCTTCTCACAAACCGATCAACAACAAAATCCTGTTTGGCTTGGCAGATCGCACCCTCACCTTGGCAGATTCTGCTGGACCAAATGTTGCTGCCTCCGGCTGCACGAGATTCCTGTATTCCGGCAAAGGAGGGCAATGCAGGGGTCCTGCACGGGCTGACACAGGCTCCAGCACATTACTCCCGGTCTGCGCAGCACACGCTGACACCGGAGCCGTTCATAAGCACACAAGGCAGCAAGGCTTCTCTCACAAATAAATTTAGCCTATAAAAGGCATATGACAGCCTGCGCTTTGGGGTTGGCTGCAGCCGACAAGTCACACTGCTGAGCACTTTGTGCCTGGCAGCGGGTCTTGCGGCTCCAAGGGCAAATTTGCTGTGCAAGAGTTTAACAGCTTTACAAGCAAAATAAGCCAAGCTACAGGGCTCTTGAAGCGAAACATGAGACCTACAGCATGTCTGGCCACAGAGGAGAAGCAAGAGCTGTCAAACATCGGCACCAAATTTAAGCATGAAATGCCTTAAGTAAGGAAAACGCAACAGGCTTTTTTTCTTTTTTGCCCTTAATAACTTAATAACTGCACTGGGGAGGTCTCAAACAGCACAGAAGTTCCTGCCTCTTCCTCCCCTTGGGAAAAGCAAATGCAGGGTTTGCATCTCTGGTAGCTTAAGCACAGGTTACAGTGGGCTGGAAAGCAGAGCGACCAGAAATGGAGTACAGGAGCCCGGGAGTCAGGACTCACAGCTTCTTTCCAGTCCTCTGACTGGATTTTCTGTGCAACTCTCAGCTAGTCACTCACTTGATCTATACTTCTCTATGTATACATGAGAGCCCTTGTAACGACCTTCCCTTTGTATTGCAATACCTCTACAATGGGGGGTGGGGGGGTGGGAGCTTTCAAAACTACTAGCTATTAGCTGGAGCTATTTAAGATGACCTAGCCAAATCAAGGAAAAAAGTTTACCATAGGGAGCCATTCTGAAGTCATCCCATTTCATGGGGAGAATTATGTAGGTCACCAAAAAGTCTTTCATTGCTGACCTGCTGGTGCAGCAGTGGCACGCAGAGTACAGAGTAAAGGAAAAGTAACAGCAGTCACCAGCGAAGGCTGAAATCCTGACACTCGCACAACTCCAATTCCAGTCACTTCAGTAGAACAGATTTCACTCAGATGCATCTCAGCTGAGAAGGTAAAAAAGGGACAGCAGACTAAATACTGTAAGTTTGTGACTCAGAGATAAAAAGGGAAATGAAATGCTATCATTGGAGCCTGCCTGCTGTTCCCAGCCACACCTGCTTAGGCATAAAAAAAGCAAACTAAAAGCTTACCACCCCTCCAGCACTAAAAGTCAAACCACAACACGTGCTTTAGTGCTGAGAAATTATTTGTGCCATATGTCCCTCCATCCCAAGATTAAACATCATTTCATATTACTTAACTGCAGTGCTTGTGCAGTAGGTAACACTTTTATGGCTTTTTATTTCCAACATCCTGTAGCTGTGGTCTGATAACGCTTACAGTACGAGATCCCTAAATATCAGCAGCTAAAAAATCCCAGGAACCAATTCACAGCTGAATTGATGAACTAATTGCAAAGTCTTTTCTTAACACGACAGACATCAGACCACGCGTCTCTGCCACTCTGACACTTTGAAATAGTCTCCTTTTCACCCTGCCACAGGCAGGACCGTGCCCCCCTCCCTTCTTGCCTGCTGGACAGAGAAAAGCAACGCTCTGCCCCATCCCGGCTCTCCAGCTTTACGCCAACCACGCAGCGAGACATACAGAATAAACCCAGATATTCAGCAAATCCAACGCAGGGTCAGAGAAGCAGCTTTCAGACCTCTCTGCTTTTAGCCAAGTTATCACCAGAATGAGAATGAGCTCCTCTAAGCCCACAAACCTAAAGGAGGCTTCTACAAAAGAAGCAGCAAGCCCGAGATCTTTACCCTGAGCTGTCCTGGTCTTAACATTTCTACTAAAGATCTTTCATTTTTATTACTTGCTATTCAGAGTGGCAACTAAGAACATAATACCTTTGCAAGACAAGCTACCAGCCCGAGAACAGAAAAGATGGGCAGACCTCAGAGAGGAAGAAGCAGAGTTATTTTACAGAGTGTCAGCAACACACTGAGCAATATATCAACACATAATCCCTGCCCTGGAGCGCCTGAAGGCCATACATCAAATATCTGCCAAGGATCCAGACCATCCATCTTCATGTCTCCGCCGATAACAGAACTCAGCAAACAAAGAGGTAGATATTGGGGTAATTTGAGAGAAGACCACCTCCCCAAAAGTAAGGAAATCCTAAAAATACTCCAGCTGTACATAGCCACTCCAAAATAGCAGAAGATAAAGTTTGAGAACTGTTTCGCGTTCCGCTTTCTGCCAGCCCCGAGCCGGCAGCTCACACCGACCGCCTCGGGGGCTCCGAGGGCAGCGGGCAGCATCCCGCCCGCCTCCCCCGCCACCCTCCACGCAGCGCGGGGCTCTCGGGGGGGCTCCGGCAGGCAGCGGCGGGGGGGGGGGGGGGGGGGGGGGCGCGTAGGAAGGGAAGACAAAGAGTGGGATAAAAAAATGGATGCATCGCCAGGGTGCCGGGCAGGATACCCGGGCGCCTCGTCTCCTTCACCGGGCACGAACCCGTGTGACAGTCACACGCGTGACGAGAAGCCGGCCCGGGAACCCGGGGACCCGGGTGGGCTGGGGCAGCCGCTGCAGAGGTCAGCCGGGCCCCCGCTGCCGCCCGCCATCGCCCACGCCCACCGCAGCCCAGAAACACGGCCCCGGCCCGGCCCCGCCGCACGGAGCCGGCGTTACACACCGCTCAACGCGCCCGTAGCGAGCGACGCCCCGCCCGGCCCCGGCGCTTTTACCGGCAAAGATGAGCCCGGGGAAACTTCTGCCGGCTGGACGGCCCGGCCCCGGGCGGGCTTCGAACCGCCGTTCCCCGCGCCCCCACCGGGCCCTGCGCGGGGGCCACCGTCCCGCTCCGTCCGGCCCGGCCCGGCCCGGCGGGGGTGTGCCCGCCCGGCGGCCCCGCCCCGCCCCGCCCCGCCCCGCCCGCCGCCGGCGTGACCCGGGGCTGCCCGGCAGCCGCCTCAGGCGGGGCTGCCTCCGCGAGGGAAGGGCAAAGAGGGACACCCCCCCCCCCCCAGCGCAGCACAGCACAGCACAGCACAGCACAGCACAGCACACCCCGCCTCGCCTCGCCCCGCCCCGCCAGGGCCCCGGCGCCGTTACCTGCTGCCCCGCACCGGCGCTGGCGCGGCCATGGCAGCCGGGACGCCGCGGGCCTCGCCCGGGCCCGGCGGGCAGCGGCGGTGCGGCCCGAGCTCCCCTCTCACGGGCTGAGGTGGTGCGGCCCGAATCCCCCTCCGCCGGCTGAGGTGGTGCGGCCCGAATCCCCCTCCGCCGGCTGAGGTGGTGCGGCCCGCAGCGCTCACGTGACCGGTTGTTGACGCGTCGCCTGGCAACGGGAGAGACGGTGCAGCCGCCGGCGGGTGAGTGCGGGGCTGGGCCGCGGCCGGGGCTCCGCCGCGGCCTGGCACCGGCACCGCCACCGCGGCCCGGCACCACCCGGCACCGCTACCGCGGCCCGGCACCGCCCGGCCCGGCCCGGCCCGACACCGCCGCCCGGCACCGCCCGGCCTCCCCGGTCCCGCGTTGTGCCTGTGCCCAGCCCCGCGGCGGAGGGACGGCCTGCAGACGGCGGGGTTAACGGGCCCTGGGAGCCGGGCGCTGGGCTGGTATTCGCTCTCTGTCTCCTGCGGGACGCTCTGGTTGCAGGCAGAGGCCAGCCCCAGCCCCATGGAGGAGGCCCCCGGTGCCACAGCAGAGGGATCTGGGGTGGAATTCGGCTCCGCTGAGCGGGATATAATCAGAGTTCCATCGCATCTCGCTATGGAGGTGATTTCCTTTGAAACTTTCACGGGGCAGCATGTTCCCATGCGTTCCTTATAGAGCGACGTCTTCATGGAAGCAGTTTCAATAGGAAGAAGTAAAACAAGCGAGCAGTCTTGCACTGCATATAAAAAAAGCCACTAGAGAGTAAATTTAGTTACTGTCCTGTGTGTCAGCAGCATCTTGAAGTAGGTGTTTCTCACTCAGTTCTCAGACAGCACATTTCTGCTCTAGACACTTTAAAAAGGAAGTTATCCACATTTCATAGATGCACATACTCAGGCTCTTTTTTTTTGAGGTTTGTTGGTGATAAGTTTTTTTTCTTCCATTGGTACTGCACAATATTTTAATTTGGCAAATGATGATATGGAATAAAACAGTGTCTCTTTAGAAAGAAAGAAGAGAATAGTTTGCTACATGTAGTGCAAGCTGGATGACTTTCTTTAATAAATCCCTAAGGGCGTTGTTTTTTAAACAGATGTGAGCTAGAAACACATGTGAAATTAAAAGTGGTGTGTAGAATTTTTGTCAGGATCTTTCCTATCTTAATGCTAGCTGGGTGACCGTTTTTGCGAATGAGATTAAACTTCTAAATTAAACTTCTGTACCCTGTGGCAAAAGGCAGTTGTTACAATGCTGTAGCGTTAACATTAAACAAAGTACACAACCCGTTATAGTGCCGCTATTCTGCTTTTTGCCTGTGTTGTATGCTAGGCAATAGAGGCAGAGAACGGGGACGACAATGAAGAGGAGGAGTCTGTTCCTCTGGAGGACCAAGAAGAGACGTTTCCCCCAGCAGAAAGAGGAGTCTATGGAGCTACAGAGCTGTTCGTTGGTTCTGCAGAAGTGAGACACTATAGTAATATATATAATCTTATTCACAGAATGCATGACCAGTATTTGTAACTGTAAATTCTCCTGTTGCAGTTTTATTGCTGAAAACACAAAACCAATCAGAACTGGAACAGAGAGAAGCTAATTGGTCAAGCACGAAGTATACAAAAACTCTGACAAAACTGGAGAGGTTCCTTTGTTGTGCTATATACGTGTAAAATTATTATTTTTTTTTAATCCAGAGTGACACAGCTTTGCCAGTATTTCTGCGTGCTGATTTTAGAACAAGGCCCTCTTGTTGATTCTTTGTCTGCATTGTTCATGTCTCATGATGACAGAAATAAGCAGATTTTTAGGGGCAAATAGAGTTAGACTGAAAAGCTGTTTCAGGTGATGGATTTCATGTTCCAGGAAAAATCTCCTGAGACTTTCTCGGACAAAGTGGAATTAGACAGTTGTCCTCCTGAATTGGGTGACATGGAGCAGCCAATAACAGACAGAGGAAACCCTTCCCGCACGTCTTCAGGAGCTCCTCTGCAGGCATCTGCATTGTCAGTGGAGTTGAACGGCTGCACAGAGTCAGGTATTATTCAGTTCCTTATTAACAATACAATACTCAATACCATCTATCAAGCACAGTTTCTAGTTTTCTCCCTTTCTTCCTTTTCATTGTTAATGCAACTGGAGGCATAATACTATGAAATCTAAGTCTTTTTCTTCATCTTTTTCTTTTTTTTGGGGGGGTTGGTCCAGCTAACATTGGAGAACCCATTTCTCTCTATTCAGAGTCTGCCTTTGAGCAATTTGGTCAGCTTACTAGTGAGCGTGGTGACCAAAGATGGGAAAAGGAACGCCAGCAGCGTGGAGCTGAGGAACATGAAATAAGCAGAAGAAGTAAAGAAACCATAGAAGAAACGGAACTGGTTGTCTTGGATCCAGAACATGTGAGAAGTCCTCAAATCTTATTCTTCTTTGCAGACTTGATATTTTTATTTGTATAAAACGCGCGAGGTAAATTGTAAGCAGTGGCCTAGCTGTATGCTGAAACTACATGTTTAAAAATAGCTTTTGCAAAAGTACTGACTCCTGAATGTGTCTACTGCCTCAATATCAACCCCAAAGTTGCAGGTTCAGAAGTGAGCAATATGGTGGGCAAACCTGATACTCTTCAGTACTCCTGAAAGACAAGTACTTGCAACAAGAGTGAGTGGATGGGTTCTCAGATGTAGCTCTTCCCATATGTTTCTGACTTTCAAATGTTCTCAGTAGTCACTTTCTGATGTCAACAAATACCCGCTATATAACTCTTCTCACTTGTTACAGTGAGTGTAGCTAAAATAAGAATGCAAGTGACTATGGCAGAAAATATAACGTTTTATTTAATAATGGGAGTAGCAGTAAGGTTTCTTCATAATTTATTTACCCAAGTATGTTAAAGTTTATCAACATCATACTTCTTTACAGCCTCTGATGAGAAGATTCCAGGCTGCCCTGAAAAACTACCTTACTAAGCAGGTGGAAAAAGTGAACCTAGAGCTTCAGGAACTGGTATACGGCATTCTTTCTTTGCCTTCCCGCAGCAGCCCATCCCTGTCCAAGCTGAAGTGAGATAGCTGATTTCCTCTTGTGTTGGCAGAGGACAGCAACGAAGAAGGGCAAAGTACGGAGAGAAGAGCTTGGGGTGATTCTTTACGGAGCGCAGCAGCAGCTGGCCCATCTGCAGATGGAACTGGAGAAGAGCCATGACCGCCGTTCTCAGACGGCCACAGCACGTCGGCACTTGGAAGAGGAACTGGAGGGCCTCAGGCTTACTTACAAGAAAATGCGTCAGAACACAGATGATGAACGCAAGAAAGGTGACTGAGGCAGTCCTTGCAATGTTTCCTAATTCTAGCACTATGTGGAGAAATGAATTTGGATATAAGTCAAGCATGGGATTGAAAAATACAGTAAAATTAATCAGGAATAATGCACTCATTGAAAAGTTTCACAGATATTCCTGGTTGGCATATAATTTCTATTGTTCCTAAGACCATGTTGCTACGTTGTACTTCTTAGAAGGTCTTTAGGACTAAAACTAAAACTGTTCCTGGCAGGTAGGCTGTTCTGTGACTTAGCAGGAGGAAAATTCCCATCACTCGGTTATGTTTGCCTGTGTCTCTGTAAGGGTGTGATGAGATTGCAAGGGTGGTAGGTCATTAGGGGCATCCAGGAGTATGAGAGCACCATCCATGTGGCAGCCCATTCCAGCCAAAGAAATGGGCTTGACTAATTCTTTTTGTGTTGCAGGCATTTGGATAGGATAGCAGTAAAACAATGGCAATGGCAAGGATAGCTAAGCATTAAAATAAATTGCCTAGAAAGTTTTTGCAGGTTATTGAAAAACTTAGAGAAGCATTCAACAGACTGAGAAAGAGACAGTTCTGTTTTGGGGCAGAGGAGTGCATTCACTGCCTCCTGAGGCCTCTTCTTTGATTTCCTGGGATTCTGTGTGCTGGGAATCTTACCAAGATTTTTAGCTTTGCTTGTGGAGCTATACTCCAAAGCTGATGTAAATTTTTACTTCAGGGAGGACTGATTTAGCTGGTATGTGTGCAGGTTTTGGTTTGGGTGCTTCTATATTTCTTTCCCTTTTATCTCTGTTTAAAGTGTATCCTACAAACATACTTCTCATACTTCTCATACTTCTCCCCAGTTTCTGCAATGCAGACCCAGGTTGAAAACCTGGCCTTGCATCTCTTCTACATGCAGAATATGGACCAGGATATGCGTCATAATATTTTACTAATGAAACAGTCGACAAAGAAGGCTGAGGCAGAGAAGGTCCAGGCTGAGGTGGAAAAGAAAAAACAGGTATCAAGTAAAACTGTCTTTAAAATAAATAAATAAATACAGATGACAGTTAGTGGTGAGTCTTGGAGGACGTGCTGCCTTGTCAGAAGGAAGGCTATAGTGACTGAGTCATGGAAGATATGTGGGGATATTTTTCCCAAATAATTGAAAAAAACCACAGGCTTTTCTAAAAGTGAGAAGAATCCCCACCACCAAGATAGTGGCATGTACTGTCCAAAGGTTTTTGACCAGCCTTATAATAGTAAATCACTCTTCACTCAAGCAAAGGGGGTGTGGGGGCAGAAAGATCTTTAGAATCATAGAATAGTTTGGGTTGGAAGGGACCTTTAAAGGTCGTCTTGTCCAACCCCCCTGCCGTGGGCAGGGACATCTTCAACTAGATCAGGTTGCTCAGAGCCCCGTCCAACCTGACCTGGAATGTTTCCAGGGATGGGGCATCCACCACCTCTCTGGGCAACCTGGGCCAGTGTTTCACCACCCTCAGCGTAAAAAATTTCTTCCTTATATCTAGTCTAAATCTACCCCCCTTTAGTTTAAAGCCATTCCCCCTTGTCCTGTCGCAACAGGCCCTGCTAAAAAGTTTGCTGCTTTTAGATTTAGTGAAGAAGTATCATATGTTCAAGTCTCGAGAATTATTTGAAGTCACAATAAGTTTCACAATGAAAAGCGTACTTTGAAAATGAAGAGAGTCGGTTGGTGTGCTGGAGCTCCCTCTGCTGCCCTCTGCTTGCAGCAGGACAGACCGATTATTATTAATGCAGAATTGCATGCAAGCAGTTGAAATCAAATAGATGTAGGTGTTTTTTAACAAAGGATTTTAAAACATAAAGTATTAAGATTCCCAGCTGCTGGAGAGGTGGCACAATATAATCCATGCTGACAGGAATGAATGCTGCTTCAGATCTGAAGTATCAATTTACTACTGCAAATGGAAAAATAAAAAATCAGCAAAGAGGGTCTCATTCTCTTGAAAGTTGTCACATTCATGAGTCATTTGTGTATGAATGGAAAAGTTTCAGTAGGAATCAAATCTAATCCAATTGCCAGTTTAATCCCTTTTCTAGCCTATGTTATTCTTGTAGAATATCGTTGGTTAAGACTGAGATGATATTGCTCCTCCTGAACTGTTTGGCTCTGACTCTTTAGGATCTTCTAGTAGACCGCTTAACAAGAAAAGCCTACGAACTACAGGAACAGATTGCTCTGTTTGAAGCTCAGTTTGTGGCCCAGGCAGAGGACACGAAAGTAACTCGGCAAGCAGTAAATGAGGTAGGAGGGTGCTTTTTTCACTTCTGGTTAATAGTTCCCTCTGGAAGGACTGACCGCTTTGGCTCATGCTCGCGTGGTATGTACAATCTAGGCCAGAGCTGTATGGTTCGTTCCTGTTTGCAGGAATGAAGACTTTTTTCTTCCCCCCCCCCCCCCCCCTTAAGAATTGCCTGTAAATCACTTCCTGCCCCACCTTCTCAGCATGTTTTTTTTTTCTTGCAGACCTATGCTTTGTGGTCTGGTGTGACAATAAACCAGACACATATTGAAGCATATTATGAACAGAAGAAAAAAACTGCATTGTAACATGAGTTTGGTTTTTCAGCACAGTATAGATTCATCCTGTCTACCAACTCTCTCTTCCCTAGGCTTGTACGGAGGTACAGGCTATTAACATGGAGAAAAAGCGATTGATGAACCACTGGAATAGCAGCTTGGCTGGAATGAAGCAGAGAGATGAGGCCTATATTGCCACACAAGAGTTGCTGAGGTATGGTATCTGAAAACGGTCCTAGGAGAGACCTCAAATAATTTGGACAGGAGGGATTTTAAAAGGGGCAGTATGTCTTCTGTCAAGTTTACTACTGTATGTGCAGGACGTGTCAGACAGAACAAGTTTGCTGCTCTAAAGGACATAATAAGGTTAAGGGATAAGAAGTACAGTTCTTTGTTACTATTTTCTTTATCCAAAACACAACTCTCCCTCAGAATGTGTGGGGTTTTTAAAGCTGTTTAGAGTTTTTCTATTCATATTTTATTCCTTTAAAAGAGTTCCTTCACCTTTGCAACATCTCCCAATCCAAAGAGCTAGACAGCAAGAAAGATTTATCTATCACTTTTGGTTAGGATTTTGCGATGCCTCCAGAAATCTTCAGGAAAACCAACCTATTGTTGCCAAAGGAAGTGTTTATTTGGTCTGGAGTCTTAAAGCCTGACTGATTCTCTGAGAACACACAATACGCTTTTATATGGTGGCACCCTGGTAAGAATGGGGGGGTGGGGACAGGACTGAAAGAAAAAATTAATTTTCCTACATACATTTCCTTTTAAATCTTAATGTCTCTACCCATATTCTGGTGGCTCTGTACTGTCACAGCAGACTAGTCTTTATAAAGATCTTCCTCCTTGGTCAGTTGTTGCTGCAGTAGCGTGTTTGAAAAGAGGAATTTGTAGATGACCGTTCAGCACATGAATCAATCCCTGTGATGATTTTCCATCCTCTTTGCCTCTCCAGCAAGTACAGACATGACCTCAAGTCCCTAGAAATGGACATCCATGGCTGTAGAAAGTCGATCAGGAAGGAGGAGGAGAAGAATGAGTCGCTTGTCACCATCCTGAGCCGTTCACAGAACGATGCCAGCACGACAAAGAAACTGATTGCCCAGTGCCTTTCAAGGCAGGAGGCCTTGAAGGTTGAGTCTGGCACCTATACTCGCATTCTCCATGAGACAGAGCAGGCCCTCAACAGGACCAAGATGGTGAGAAGAGTTACTTGGAAGAAGAATCCTTTTGAATTGGACACAGGTATTTAATCCCCTTCCCCAAACAGTTGTAGTGATCCTGTCTCTGTCTTCCCTACCTTTTAGGATCAAGCTGCTCGTCTGAATGAATTGCTGTCCGTCAGTAAGGATATAGAGAAAGGGACTGATGCCAAAGAGCAGATGGAGAATGAAATCATGGCAAAGCTTCAGGACCAGATGATGTCCAGCAAAGTCACAAAGCACTTCTCACAGCTGGTTGCAAAACTTCATAGGAGAAAAACCGATCTGGTATGGTCTCTCTTCCGTCTGGGAAGGCAGGGGAAGGAAACAGCCTAAAGCAGTGTTTCTCAAGTGTGTTTTGTCAGTGTCTCCATTTTGGTTTTCAGGTCTGCAATTGAAGCTCTGCTGGGTTTGCAACTTCAATTTAGTTCTTCCAGTGATCTTATTGCAGGATTCTTGTGTACGTGAGAGAGTTTGGCCAAAAAGGCCTGACACATAACATACTATTCTTTCTGTTCTTAAAAAATGGGGCAGAATGATGAATCCTGGAAGTGTTTACTATAAAGTGGTTCAAGTTCGTATGTATTGCAGGAAGACAGTAGATATGTGGTACTTCTATACTCCACATTAAACTAACTTACATCTCTATATTGCCTCGCGGGATGTGATACAGGCATACTCTCAGTTTCCAAATAAGGATTACAGTCCAAGGAACAGTCAAACTGGACTCACAGTTCTTCATGGAATGATAAGTTGCTCTCTTTGGGAGTGTGTAACTGGTACAGATAGGAAAAACTAGAAGATTCAGCATAGTATTTATCCTATTGTGTGGGCTGGCACTAACACAACACGCTCACACCTCTGTATTTCCATGGGTTACTTCAGCCTGCCCCTGGGTTTCTTAAATCAGGTGCATATCTTAAGTAACTAGAAGACTTCCAGGGTTGGCTTTCATTGTGAGAAAGGCCCCTCCACCCCCCTTTCCAACAGATACACAAACAAGTGGATACTCTGCATTGACTCCTATTAGCATCTGTGTTGCACAGTAGAATACAGTGCAGAGACTATGAACTTGGAAAAGACCAAATTGCAACCTCTCGCAGTGTGGTCCAGGCTGTGCAGAAGTAGCAGATGGGCTCTTGAATGTTACCCGGCTGCATTCATACTGCACTCAAACAAAAGGCATACCCACACTTTCTGGCTAGTACAGTCGTCGTTAGGTGAGGGATGCGTTTGTCAGGCATGGTGGAGAAGGTACAATATAGTAATGTCCTACTACTGTTAACCAGGTAACTAGAGACATCTGGGCAGGGAAGATAATTGCAGAAGTGATGAGTGTGGTCTCTTTAAAGGGTTTTGGGATGTTTAGGCTCCTTAATGCTTTTCAACAGCCTTATGGCAGAGGTAAATATTGCTATCTCCTGTCAATAGATGGAGAAACAAAGGTACAGAGAGGGTAAGTAGCTTGCTTACGGCTTGTAGCACAGACCTGGGAGTAGAATCTAAATCCCCTGATTCCTGTGCTTTGATAAGTAGGCATTACAAATCAATGAGTTGCTGTTGGTAGCAGTAATTTGTTTCCTGTCTGTTGATATTCCTAGGAGCTGCATTTTTCCAAGGTTGAGAATGATATGGCCCAGGTTATTCTGAATGCAACTCATACCAACTGCAGGCTGACAATTCTCCAAAAAACACTTTGTGAGCTGGACAAGGAAATAAAAAATATCCATGATCTGATCAGCTGCAGGGAAAGTGAGATTGCGAAGTGCAGTCTCCTGATTGAGAACAAGCAAGGGGTCATCAGCCAGTACAACAAGAGGTTGGAGATGATTCTTTCTCAGCAGGGGGTATGTACGTTTACGTTTCAATCCCAAACTTGATTTTATTCTTTGTGGTGACCACAGATGCCCTTGATAGATGTAACTGCATAAGTGCTGGATAGTTAAAACTTTTAGGCATCAGTATTGTGATTTAAAAGCTGCACTAGTTAATGTACATGTTTACATTTGTCAGACAGTTCTTAATGCATGCGAAGAGGAGCTGGCATTAGGGAATTGTGAAACGAGGGTGTGTCTAGCCTGGACTTCTGCAGGGAGTTGTCTACACCTGATGAAAATGTTGAATGACATCAATGCTCTGGGAGTAAATAGGATCTCATTATAAAATTTGCAAAGGCTGACAAGGGGAGAATGGAACAGGCGGAGTGACTTAAGTCGCTTGATGGTTGTCCCCATTCAGATGATGCCCAGATCTGTCCCTAGCACTGTGAGCTGTAAGACCTTTATGGATACCAATGCAAAAATGATTACTGTGGCATATGCTTCGTAAACTTTTGAATGTCCAGATGTGCCTGTTGTAAGAACTTAGGAGGCCCTCTCACCACAGAGTCTGAGAACCTTTTGGGCTTCTGTTGCATTTATTCCTGTGAGGTCAGGAGTTATTAGTCCCATCCAACTCATGGGAAATGGAGGCAGAAGGTAACTAACTGACAAAATAACAGTATAGTTGAAGTATTTAGTAGGCATCTCAGCAGTTGGACCGGCCTTCTGCAATGATGCTATAAACAAGTGGTCCAGCAGCTTCTGCCTGATTAATCTCAAACTTTGCCCTCGTACAGGGGCAAGAATTGGGACCATTGGAAATTGAGATCAACAAGCTGACCAAGCAGATAGAAGAATATAATTCTGAGGTGATGACACTACAGAAGTACTGGCTCAATCTGCAGAAAGAGCTGGTGAAGTTAACACACGAACGAGAGGAACAAATAGCCTCCTTGGATATGTTAAAGAAACAGATCACAATAATGCAGCAGAAAAAAGTACGCACTGAAAGTAAGTCATTCCCCAATTCTTTCTTAAAATATTCATATATGAATGGACAAAAAAAGGAGCGAATGCTTACAGACAGGTAATGCTAGACCTTCACCAAAGAATGCCCTCAGTGCTCCTATATATGTGTGAACAATAATGCAAATGACCCCAGTACTATTCTCGGGGGCTGAGAGCCAGGCACCTTCTGCTGTTTTGCATGTTGTTATTTCCTATAACAATTGATCCTGCTGTCTTAACTGACACAGTTGAACCCTAAGTGACCATGTCACGTGTTACACTTCTTAAATAAAGTTTGCAAGTAGTTGGTAGGTAAGTGTCCCCACCAATGATAGCACTTTCCTTGGCCAAACCCAGCTCTTTTCCACAGTAGTCTCCTTCAAAACCTTATTTGATTTTTGGGCTTGATGAAAAAGGTTTTGGCTGGGTATGTGGGACACAGGTGGCTCCGCATGCAGTGTTGTCTGGCCTAGTAGCAGTTTGTCACACCTTGCTTGCATTCAACCCAGTGCTCCTGGGAATTTTAAGACTTTCTTCTGTTCACTTGTAGATGAAATTCAGCAGGAAACAAAAGAACAGAAAGACATCGAACGTCACATGAGAAACATGTCAAATGACTTGATAAAGTTGAATGTGTTGATCAACAAGAACAACAACAGTTTTGAGGAGCTGCAATATGGCAACATTATCACAGAGAACGAGTTTGTACGCTCTCTCAAGGTACAGAGGCTTGACATCTCATTTCCAGGTCTCAACCTCCCATGCAGTTCAGAGGCAAACGGTGATCCTGTAAATTTTTCTCAGTCTGACAATGTTGTATTGGTTTATGCTTCTCAACTCTAGGCAGCAGAAAAAGAATCAGTTGAGATGCAGGAGAAGCACAGTCAATTGACCGAGGAGAAGGAAAGACTCCTGAACAGCCTGGTGGAAGCAGAGTAGGTACCAGAGAGGTTCTTTGCTTTGTGCCACAGTCTTTGAACTTTCGTGTGTGTGTCCATGTTACCTTTCTTCTCCAGTCATCAAACTGAACCAGCAACAGCAAATGTGCTTCTGTCCTTGGAGAAGATGAAAGGAGTTTAATGAATTTTTGAAACGCAGAAACTGAAAGGTGCCTTAGCCGTCTCTGGAACCAGCAAGAGCTGAGAGGATGTTGGCTTTAACGATTCCAGCATGCTTGTGCTGGATGTTGCCGAGATCTGTATGGGAAGACTCTGCATGCTATCTCCTCTGCCAGTAACTCAGAGCGAATGTGCTGCACTGGACAATTAATTGGCGTCCTTCAGCCCCCTGTCAGTCTGGGCTTACTTGTTTTTACAGTCATCATGCCATTTTCTAAATTGCAGGGCTTCCTCTCTGATTTCATGCTGCTCTGTTGCTGCCCTTTTATATGTCCTGTATGGAAATTCTTAGTTTCTGCCAAACCATTCAGCTCTGTGTTGAGAATCGATCTTGGGAGTGTGCTGCCACTGATGCACAGGGAGAGCATCTTCTCTGTTGTTTACAAAGGCACTCTTTCCCTTTCTGTCATTGAAGGCATCAAATCATGCTATGGGAGAAAAAGATCCAGCTGACAAGAGAGATGCGTGCAGCGGTGGATTCTGAGACAGGACAAGGCGAAATCCAAGCCATGAGAACAGAGATTCATAGGATGCAAGTAAGCCACAGGGAAAGAGGACTGAGGAGGGGAAGCTGCACACAACGTATTCAGCTGTGGAGCTGCTGAAACATAAGGCAGGAGATGAGAAACAGGCTGGAGAAGTAGCATCTTCAAGGCCATAGCGGTATTGGAAATCTTACCGCCCTGCAGCTAGACTGAATTGAATACATCCAGCATGCATGCACTTTATGCGTTCCTTGTGCATGCTACGTAATAGGCTGCAGCAGAATCTAGATACACCTGAGAAATCTATTTAAAGTGTAACATGTCTGCCACCTTATTCTGTGACCCCAATTTATAAGCAAAGAAATGTTGATTACTAAATATTGCATCATCTTAATCACTGGTTAGGGAAGTCTTCTATTTTCTGGCAAAGCAACTCTTCTCTTTCATTCTCGGGATACTTCTGCTCTTCTGCTTTTGCTATTGCTAATGAGTTCCAGTGAAACATTTTGAAGATTACTTTAGACAAATTGATAATCCAGCCCTCTGCCTTCCAGATCCACACAGGGCAAACTAGGTTTGGATTTAGGGCAAATTTGGCTTGCCGAGGCTTACGTGTCACGTGTCTCTGGTTTATGTTGATGGGGTGCGCCACACAAAAGACTTCAGTTAGGTGCCGTTTGTAACCATTTGTTATTTTCAGCCTATTTTATATCTTGACAAATGGCAGGTCCGCTATGGCCGGCTGATGAAGCAGCAGGAGAAGATGATTCGTGATATGGAGGCATCTGTTTCTCGTAGAGAGGCGATAGCGATTCGTGGAGAGGGTCAGAACAAAACAGATAAGAAACATATCACCAAGAGCGACTTCCACCGCAGGAAACAGGAGCTGAGAAAGAAGATCAGCGAAACCCAGAAGGTGAGCAAGTAAAGCAGGGCTGCAGGAGTTCACGTAGCCTGTATTTGCCTTGTAACGAGCATCAGTGCGCACTTAGCACAGGCACATGGGGTGTCAGTACACAGACCCTGCACGGGTACAGCACTGCACAGGGGGCAGGCTTTAGAAACTCATTTAAAAAAACCAAAAACAACAGAAGAGTTCTGGGAAGATGGCCGGGAATGCAGGTGAACTAAAGAACCAGAATCTGCCATTTCCTTCTCTTCCATTTACTAGAATGCTCAAGATTGCAACAAAACTATCCTGGAGCTGGAGAGCACCCAAGCCTCCCTTAGTGCCACCTTCTTGGAAAAGCAGCAAGAATTGCGCGGACTGCAGGCTGAGTCCGATGGCCTCCGTTCAGACGCAGAATGTCTCCGGAACAAGAAACGATGGGTGAGCACATCCGCTTCCTTGCAGCAGGCGAGCCAAAACCAGAACCTGCTGCGTTCTTCTGTTGCCAGCTCCCTGTCTCTTTGTCTCGCCACCATCTCAAACTGGGCGTGCTTGGCATGTAATTTTTAGCAACACTTTAAGTTAACTGAGCACGTTTTGAGGGCTCATAGTGGTCCTGAGTTGATGCTGCAGTTGCACCCTTAGTGAGGCAGCATTCACCTGGAAACATCAGCCTGAAGGACATCGTTTGTGTCTTGAAAATACCTAGTAACAACTATCCTTTGTGAGCGTTAGCTGGCTACTCACATTACAAATTTGAGAGCCAGCTCAAGGTCTTGAATGACCTCCTATGAAGTTTTTAAGTTGGTGAAACTCTGTCCTGGCAAGGGTTGCCTTGCATGCGCGGGTATTTCTCTGATTTATGGAATTCTGTGACATGACGGTACCTCTACAGCACTCAGAATGGGGATGCTGTTTGGGTGTTATAATGGGGACTTCATAGCAGTATCCTCCTTAAGGAGCCCTTCAAAATATGATGGTTACAGTACCTGTGACACGAATCACGTCATTTTCTTAGTTCTTTTCTCTGTGTAGTCTGCTGTCAAAGCAATTTCCGCTGTTGCTTTTCTCAGAACCTTTTGGAGATTGTGGCCTACCAGACACGCCAGAAGCATCTGCAGGCGCTGAGGGAAGGGAAGTACACTCCCCTGTGCCGCACTGAACAAGCCTGGAGAAACGAGCAGCAGAAACTGCAGGACCGGCTCCGTACCATTAACGCCGTTGTCCACCAGATCCAGCAAGAACATCCTCAGCACCAAAGGGCTCTCCAGTGGCTCAGTCAGTGCTTGGAATCCAGGCTCGGCTCGCAGGAAGGCTGACAGGGACGTGGACAAAATACATATAACCATCTGTTCTTCTAGAGGCTGCAGGCTTTGTAAGTGAATAACTAAAATAAACATGTGTAAGGTTGTAATATTTATTAAAGATGTAGCATTGTAAATTTTTTTTTCTTCCTTTTTACATTTCCCCTTCGCTGCAGAAGGCAGGCTCATCAGTTTCCCTGCCCCTGCTGACCTGGCCTGGCCCTAGGGGTTTAGGGGCCGGCTGCAGCCTTGACTTTCAGGCCGGAGGGGCCGCCCGGGCCCCGCTCTCCCACCGGCTTTTGCTTGCGAGCAGCACTCGAGCGGCGGCGGGGCAGGTTGCGGGGGCCGGGGCGGCCCCGGGAAGAGGAAGGCGCCCGCTCGGAGCCGCGGCCGGGGCGGTGCTCGGGGCCGGGCCCGCCCCGCAGGCGGCGGCGTGACGCGGGCCGGGCCCGCCGCGCCTGCTGGGAGGCCGGGACGGCGGGGCCATGCCGGGGCCGCGGGTCGCCGCCGCCGCCGCCGCCGCGCTGCTGGCGCTGCTGGTCCCCGCCGCGGCGCGCAGCCCCGGGGCCGCCGGCTGCGAGGTGCCTCCGGGCGGCCGCTTCGACTGCGGCCCCGAGCGGCTGCTGTCGCGGGCGGGCTGCGAGGCGCGGGGCTGCTGCTACGCGCCCGCCGGCCCCGGCCCCGGCCCGCCCTGGTGCTTCTTCCCCCGCGGCTACCGCAGCTACCGGGCGGAGAACCTGACGGCCACCGCCACCGGCTACACCGCCCGGCTCCGCCGCGTCGCCCCCAGCTTCCTGCCGGGGGACGTGGGCAGCCTGCGGCTGGACGTGGCGCTGGAGACCCCCACCCGCCTGCGCTTCACGGTGCGCCCTGGCCCCGGTCCCGATCCCGGTCCCGGCACCCCGACCCGTCCCCAGCCGACCCCCCCTCTCTGTCCCCGCAGCTGCGGGACCCGGCCCGGCAGCGCTACGAGGTGCCCCTGGCTACGCCGCGGGCGAGCGGCCGAGCCGCCTCCACGCTCTACAGGGTGCAGGTCAACCAGGATCCCTTCGGCCTTGTCATCTACCGACAGCACGGCGGGCAGGTCCTGTAAGTGCCCGTCCTGCCCCGAGCCGGGTGAAGGCTCCCCTCGCCTTCCCGAAGGGATTCGGTCTGGAAGCGGGACCTAACACCGGCCCCAGTGATGCGCAGGAAGGGAGCCAGGGTGCAGCAGGGGACACCAGTGACGGTAGCAGGGTGGCAGTCAGCGGCTGCGGGGGCTTTGCTTTGACCCCCTCTGCAGTTCGGTGGCTGGGAAGGGAAGCAGGAATCCCAGAGCTCAGCCGAAACCTGGTTTTGTTTCATGTGGTGACAAGCATCCGTGTCCGTCCCCAGGGCTGGTGGTCCTCCAGCTCGGTGCCTCCCTCCTTCCTGGCTGCTGGGCACCACCGGAGCTGTTTGCTGGAGTCTCCCTTTCTCTCTGGCAGGCTGAACACCACCGTCGCGCCCCTCTTCTTCGCAGACCAGTTCTTGCAGATCTCCACGTCCTTGCCCTCCTGTTTCATTTCTGGGCTCGGGGAGCACCTGACGCCTCTGGTCCTCAACACGTCGTGGACCAGGGTCACCCTCTGGAACCGGGACATGGCGCCTGTGGTATGGAGCAGGGCTGAGGGAAAGGGAGACGGCTCATCTGTGCTTGCAGGGGTGGCCCCACGGCCTCTTATGTCTTGTCCGGGGCTGGGGAAAGGCGTCCGTGCTGGTTGAGCTCTGGGGCCTGGCCTCAGCGCCGGGCAAGCCCATGGGACCGTTGTCCCCAGGTCAGGCTTTGTACCCCCCTGGGGCTCCGCTCTGCGCTGCTCGGGAGCTGCTTTCCCCCCCACCGGTCCAGGGCTCTTGCTCAGGGCAGAGCTCTGCTGACTGGGGCGGTGTTTGGGGCCGCAAGCCCTGGGTTTGCACCTTGAGCCGTGACGGTGCTTCTGGCCGGCGACGAGGGGCAGGCGGGTGGGTGGGTGGGTGCTGCACCAGGGTCTCCAGCAGAGCCTCGCTGGTACCATGCTGTGCTCTGCTCCAGCCCCAGGTCAACCTCTACGGCTCCCACCCCTTCTACCTGGGGATGGAGGATGGTGGTTTGGCCCACGGTGTCTTTCTGCTGAACAGCAACGCGATGGGTGAGTCCCATGGAGGCGCCGGGCGTGGGCTTGGCCGCCGTCCCCATCCTCAGCTTGTTCCTCCGGCGCTTGTGCTTCCCCAGATGTGCTCCTGCAGCCCAGCCCAGCCCTGACCTGGCGCACGACGGGTGGGATACTGGACTTCTATGTCTTCCTGGGCCCCGACCCCAAGAGCGTGGTGCGGCAGTACCTGGACGTTGTCGGTAGGGCCGAGCCATGGGCGGGGGGCACGGGCACTCCTGGGATGGCTTTACCGGGATGCTGTGAGCTGTGTGGCGTGGCTGGCATGGCGGAGCGGGTCTGTGGGGGAGCGCAATGCTGGGCCATCCCTGTGCCCGCCTGGCCAGCACCCACGCTCCCGGCTTCCAGGGTTCCCCTTCATGCCTCCGTACTGGGGCCTGGGCTTCCACCTCTGCCGCTGGGGCTATTCCTCCACCGCCATCACCCGGCAGGTTGTGGCCAACATGACGGCAGCCCGCTTCCCCCTGGTAGGTCTCAGCTGCTCTCCAGGAGCCTCTGCCCGAAAGTGGCCATGGCAGGGCCTGATGGGGAGCCCCGGTGGGTGGGGGGTCCCTGTTCCTCCCCGAGCACCGGTGCCACTGTCCACAGGACGTGCAGTGGAATGACCTGGATTACATGGATGCCAAGAGGGATTTCACCTTCAACAAGAAAAGCTTTAAGGACTACCCGGAGATGGTGCGGGACTTCCACCTCCGTGGCCTGAGGTACATCATGATCGTGGTGAGTGACACCCCCGGCCGTGCCGGGGCTCCCGCACGGGTGGGCTGGCACTGGGGTTTCTGGCTGCTCCCAAGGGTGGTGATGGAGCTTCCTCCGAGGAAGGAGGGGGAGACCATTCCCTGCTCTTGCTGGTGAAGCCCCGGCTTTGTGCCCTGTCAGGATCCTGGTATCAGCAGCTCGGGGCCTCCCGGCACCTACAAGCCCTATGACGAGGGACTGAAGCGAGGGGTGTTCATCCGAAACGCCACAGGGCAGCCCCTGATCGGGAAGGTGCGTGCGAGGAGCAGCCCTGGTCCCCCCGGGAGGGGGCTTGAGTGGGGCCGTGGGAGCGGGACCCCGAGAGCCAGAGGGAAACACCCAGGGAATGGCCATGGTGGAAAGTGGGGCAGGGGCTGTGGGGTGCAGCGGGCTGGGGACAGCGGGGCTTTGTCTGTTGCTGCCTCCTTCTCACAGGTCTGGCCGGGCCCGACGGTTTTCCCGGACTTCACCAACCCAGAGACTCACGAGTGGTGGCACGACATGGTGAAGGACTTCCACGACCAAGTGCCTTTCGATGGCATGTGGATTGTGAGTGGCCCTGGCAGAGCTGCCGGCTGCAGCTCCCCAGCTCCTGCCCTGCGCCTCTGCTGGGCCCTGGTGTGGCAGCGAGGGCGTCCATTCTCTCCCCTTCCCTTCCCTCCCCAGGACATGAACGAGCCGTCGAACTTCGTGGAGGGCTCCCAGGACGGCTGCCCCAACAACAGCCTGGAGCAGCCCCTCTACGTGCCAGGTACGGGGAGCGGGTACCAGCCTCTGCCCAGGGGTGCGGGGAGCCCTGGGAGGAGCCTGGGTGATGCTCTGGTCCCGGCCGAGCAGGCTCTGAGCTCTCCCTCCCCACTGCCTCCCTGTGCAGGTGTGTTCGGGGGACGCCTCCAAGCTGGGACCATCTGTGCCTCCAGCCAGCAGTACCTGTCCTCCCACTACAACCTGCACAGCCTGTACGGGCTGACTGAGGCCATCGCCTCCCACGAGTAAGCCTGGGGCTCATGCCACAGCTCCTGTCCCAGAGGATGCACATCCCAGGGGAGAGACCCCTCCCCATGCTGCAGCGTGGGCAGTTTGGGCATTCGGGGCATTCGGTGGGTGTGCGAGGGTTTGGTTTATAATCCAGTGCGCTGCCTGCTGCTGCCAGCCCAGCACTGGAAGGAGCTGGAAGCAGCCCCCGGGCTGGAGCTGGTGCAGTGGGGCCGTGCTGGCTCCTGGGCTGGGCGATTGTGTCCTGCGCACTGTCCCCTGTCACCTGCCCCATGGGCGAGATGGCCCTGGGCGTCTGCCCTGGCATGTGCCAGCTCTGTGCTGCTGCTGGGAGCCACTGGTGGGGGACTGAGCCCCTTCCCCGGCTGGGTGGTGCTGAGCTGACCCCATCCTGCCCGCAGTGCGCTGCTGAGGGTCCGGGGCAAGCGCCCCTTCGTCATCTCGCGCTCCACATTTGCTGGGCACGGGCGCTACGCGGGGCACTGGACAGGGGATGTCGGCAGCGACTGGGAGCAGCTGTATTACTCCGTACCAGGTAGGCTGCGGGGTGCTGGGGCTGCATCTGTCCCCGCTTCCCCCCCTGCGCCTCCCCCGCAGCCAGTGGCTTCTCCGTGGGCTCCATGCCTGAGGCACCACAGAGCCCCGATGCCCTCTGCACCCCTTCTGCAGAGGTGCTGCTCTTCAACCTGTTCGGGGTGCCGCTGGTGGGTGCTGACATCTGTGGCTTCGTGGGTGACACGTCCGAGGAGCTGTGTGTGCGCTGGACCCAGCTGGGCACCTTCTACCCCTTCATGAGGAATCACAATGACCACGGCGCCCGGGTGAGCACCAAGAGCCCTCACCCGCCAGGCAGCAGGCAAGGGGGGGCGGTTGGGTGGACAGGGCAGGGCTGGGTGCTCTGGGGCTGTGCGAGGGGCTGTCCTGCCTGCGTGGGAAGGCGGCTGGTGCAGCTGCGGGGCTGTGTGCCGTCGGTGCCGGGCTCATGCCAGGGGGAGTCCGTCCCGCGTCCCCGAAAGGCGCCCACCATTCCTCCCCGCGTGGCCTGAGCATCCCCCTTTGGCTTCTCCCCTGCAGCCACAGGAGCCGTACGCCTTCAGCCCGGCCGCCCAGGCCGCCATGAGGAATGCCCTCCGCCTCCGCTACTCCCTCCTGCCCTTCCTCTACACCCTCTTCCACCGGGCTCACTCCGCTGGGGAGACAGTGGCGCGGCCCCTCTTCCTCGAGTGAGTGCGGGCCTGGCCGGGGCCGATGGGTGCTGGTCCCTGTGGGGCTCAGCGGGAGGTGGGTGCAGGGTCTCCCTGGCGCTGCGCTGCCCCTCCCCATCCTTCCCCAGGTTCCCCGAGGACCCCAACACCTGGGCCGTGGACCGCCAGCTCATGTGGGGCGGGGGGCTGCTCGTCACACCCGTGCTGGAGGCAGGAAAGATCAAAGTCAGCGGCTACTTCCCGGCAGGGATGTGGTACAGCCTCGCGGGGGTGGGTGCTCCCCTGCCGCGCTGTGGGGCTCTCGGGTGGCTGCGTGGGGGGCTTCACCTCGGGACCCCGTGTGCGTTCCTGCACCCCACCGCTGGTACCAGCCCCCCAGGGCTGTGTTCAGGACTCGTGCCTTGCCTGCCTTCGCTCATGGCCGTTCGAGGGCTGCGGCACTGGGCTGTGCCCTATGCCTGCTCTTTCCTCTTTTTGTTGTTATTTAGGACTCCACCATTCACAGCAAAGGGCAGTGGATCCTCTTGCAAGCTCCCCTGGACACCATTAACGTCCATGTCCGCGCAGGGCACATCCTGCCCCTGCAGGTGAGCCCCTCCGCGCTGCGGTGACGCTGCGGTGACCTGTTTGGCCAGCCCCTGCCCACGTGTGGGGCAGGGTGGAGGGCTGCAGTGCGGTCACCAGCAGACTGGATGTAGCCGAATGAGCCGTGAGCCTGTGGTACTCGGCTGGGGCAAAGCGACTCTGGCAGTGCTCAGAGCTGTGCCTGATCCTGCACCCCAGGAGCCTGCGTTCAGCACTGCTGAGTCCCGCAAGAAGGGGATGGCCTTGGTTGTGGCACTGACACCCGACGGCTTTGCCAGGGGAGACCTGTTCTGGGATGACGGGGAGAGCTGGCAGACCTTTGAGAAGGGGGACTACACCGAGATCCTCTTCCTGGCCACGCACGTGAGCGAGGGGGGGCTGCTGAGGGGCATCCGGGCACGGGTGTTTGCTGCCATGTGCAGGTCCTGGTGCTGCTGGGGCAGACGCAGTCACAGGCAGCACCGTGCCCTGGTGCAGCCAAACTGTGTCGTGCCGAAATTGCCAGACTGAGCCGCAGCCCTGCAGCGGGTGCTCAGTGTGGGCTACAGCACTGTGAGGCGGAGGGGTCGAGGCTGTGCCAGGGAGCCGGCTGCTCTCTTCTTGCACCCGCAGTGCTGCGCAGCAGTGGATGCTCTCCAGCCCTGTCCCTCTGATAAATGGCTTTGCCACTCTCCAGTGGTGGCAGAGTGCCCGTCCCCCTGGGCTCGGTGCCCTGCAGACAGGCAGCGCATTGGGCAGGGCACGCCGAGAAGCCCTGGGTGCGTGCTGGGTGGCTGGGACCTGGGAGCACGGGGTGATGGCCTCCCTGTCCCCGCAGGGTGCCGTGCTCAGCCAGCTCCTGCAGGCAAGCGCCCACCTCGACGGGGTCCTGCTGGAGGCCGTGACCGTGCTGGGTGTTACCAGCCCTCCCCGGCAAGTCCTGGCCAACGGTGCCCTCGTGAGCGACTTCTCCTACCGCAGCGACACCCAGGCGAGTGCTCATCCCCCCTGTGGGAGGGGGCGGCGGCGGGGGGGAGCTGCCAGCTGGCAGCTGGGAAGGGACTGGTGGGGGCTCAGCTGAGGGGTTGGCAGGGCTTGGCTCTAGCGATGGCACGGTACCCACTTTTTTGGCACCAAGGAGCGTAAAGGTCTGCCGAGCATGGGCTGGGTCACTGCCGTGGGGCCGGGGCAGGATTAGGCCATGCAAGGTGGCGAGGATGGGGAGATGGAGGATGGAAAGGACGCGTGGTGACGGGGCTGGAGCTCTGTGAGGAGCAGTGGCACAGCTCTGCTCCTGGGGCTGTCTGCCATGGGCACCCTTCCCAGGGGGGTCTGCAGGACCGGGGCCGTGCTGGGCTACATCTCTGCATGCACCTCAGGGGGGCAAGACCTCCCCCTTGGCTCTGACACTCCCTGGGCTGCATCCCAGCCGGTCCTCACCATGCTGACTCTTCCTTCTCCCCCTCAGGTGCTGAGAGTCCCCGTGTCGCTGCCGATGTGGGAGCAGTTTGTGATCACTTGGTCCTGAGCCCATGCCAGACCTGCGCTGCTTGGTGGGGAGAGGCAATGCTGCTCCCTCCGGCTCTGGGGCCGAATCCGTCCCATCCTTTGTAAAACCAGAGCTGCTGCTGCTCTTCCCATGCAACGTGGCTCCTGGGCTTTGGCTTCCCTTCTGGCTACTGTGGGTTCATTGGAGATGCGTGCACTGGACTTGCATCGGGGCGAGGGGGCTTGCACAACCGCTGGGGACAGGGAAACCCTCATCTCCTCCAAAATGGGGAAAAAAAAGACCCAAGTGCCTTGTGAGGCAACAAACCTGTTAACATGCGGAACTGGTAACCTGTCGAGGGACTGCGGGGAGTCTCCTGGCTGTGTTTTTGGGGAGGGGGATCCGCGCAGAGGGGCAAGGGAGCAGTGCTGTGAATAAAGTTGCTGTTTGCTGGGAGCAGCCCCAGGCCACATCTGTGCCCGTCTCTGCCGGTGCCTGTCCTGAAAGTGCTGCTGAGCCCTGGCTCAGCTCTCCTCCCCAGCTGGGACCCCCGCCTCCATCCCTGCCTTGGGGCCTCCAGCAGGACCACCTGCACCCCTTGCAGGCTACACCCCATTTCCCAAAGCACTGGGAGTCTCCCGGCTGCTCCCGCAGCCCCAGCCATGTCGTGGAACCCCTTGGTCCGTCCATCCCTGCTGGCTCCGAGCCCAAGGACTGCTGCCCTCTGGGGGCTGCCAGCCCCAGCCCGCACTGTGTGGCTCCGGTCAAGCCTCTGCCACGCAGGGAGGGAGCAGATGCCGTCATCCCTGGGCCTGTGCACCTCAGGGACTCTGGGAACTTTGTATATTTTGTTAAATTAAATTGTACCCCTGCCACCTCCTCGCTGGTACCCACTGGCCCGTTTTCCCCCAGGGGTGTGCAGCCACCCCTCTGCAGCAGGGCTGGCAGCAGGCAGGGCTGCACAGAGACTGCGGCACCGGGAGCTGGCAGGGACGTGCTCAGCTCCAGGTAAAAGTGGAGACCTCTCCCCCAGAGGTTTTATTGAGGAGCAACTGTGGCTCCTCTGGCCGAGGATAAAGGCACGAGGATCCCTGAATGTTCCAGAGCCAGGCGGTGTTTGTGATACAGAGAGCAGAGCCTCGGGGTGTCACCCAGGGATTTGGGACTGGCCCAGCCAGGATCCTGCTCTGACCCCCTCGTGCCCGATGGGCAGCGCACGGCTGTCCCATGGCAATGGGGGATGCGAGGCAGAGCTGAGGCTCACAGCTCGTTGTGCAGCGGCCGGCACTGGGGGCTCAGTTTCTTCTCCAGGACAGCATCGGGGGCACACACCCAGGGGTCACCTGTGTCCCACTGCCACTTCAAGAGCTGCGTGCGAAGCAGCTGGAAGATGGCAGTGTAGCGGGGGTCGGGGGCCAGGTTCTGGCTCTCGGTGGGGTCGCGGCTGCAGTCAAAGAGCTCCCAGCGGTCCCTGTAGTAGTACTGGTGCAGGGTCTTGTTCCAGTGGGTTGGCTGCCCGGCCCTGGTGCGGTTGAGCAGGTCTTGGAAAGTGGGCGAGATGTAGAAGTCCTGGTCGATGGGAAAGGGCATCTTGTAGTTGAGGTTGTGAATGAGGCGGAACTGCTGGTGCTGGATGGCTCGCATGGGGTAGTACATGGTCACTTCGTGGTGGCTCTGGCTGCTGAAGGCGGTGGCCCAGGGCTGCTCCGACTCCAGTGCTGGCAGGAGAGACTTTCCGGTGAGCTGCACCCGCTTCGTGCCAAAGATGCTGTAAGAAGGGTAGGGGATGGAGAACCAGTCCAAAATGGTCGGCGTGAGATCTGGAGGGGAAGAGAAGGGTGAGAGGAGGGGCTAACGCCCATGGGAGGAAACTCAGCCCTGGAGAGGTCCCCGGGGTCTGCTGCCATGTGGGCTGTGGGTGGTCCTGGGATGAGCTGCAGAGCTGAGCCCTGGGATGATGTCCCTGCAGGGGACCCTGCTGCTCCGTCGTCCCTCCTCTCCCTTCCCAGGGCTGGCCGTGCCAATGCCGAGGGCTGCAGGCTGTCCTCCAGGAGAGGACCCTGGATTTTGGCGTGGGGAGGGTGGGGACCAGCTCATGCCCCCCCGGCACAGCTCTGCACGCCTCTACTCCTTCCTGGGGGGCACGGGCTCTTACCTAAGAGGGTGGCGAAGGCCTGGCTGACCTGCCCCCAGCGCTTGGTGTGCTCGGGGGAAGAGATCAGCAAGGGCTCGGCAGTGCCCGACCGGTAGAGGTTGGTCCTGCCGCTGGGGAAGGGGATGCCGTTGTCAGAGGTGTAGATCACCAGCGTGCTGTTGTGGAAGCCAGCACGCCGCAGCTCCTCCAGGACCAGCCCGATCCCTGCGGATGGAGGGGCAGAGCTGAGGGGGGGTGGGAGGGACTGCAGCGCTTGCCAGCGCCAGCCTGGCCCCCGCAGCTCCTACCTTGGTCCATGCGCCCTATGGTTGTGTACTGGGCTGCCAGATCCGCCCGGGCAGCCGGCGTGTCTGGAACAAAGTGGGGGACCTAAATGGAGAAAGGGAAAGTGGCACATGGCAGCCATGGGGAAGGAGGTCGTGGGTACGTCAGGGTGGCCTTCACCAGCTCTCGCCCTTAACGCTGACGGCAGTGACTGAGGTGGGGGCCAGCTTGCAGCCGCCCTGGCTCCAGCGGAGGCTGGTGTCGCATGCAGCCCCCATGTGGCCCCGCGCAGCCCCATGTAGCCCCATGCAGCCCCATATAGACCCATGCAGCCTCACAGGCTCCCACCTGCACTTGCTCTGGGCGGTAGAGCTGTGGTTTCCAGTCCGGGATCCAGCCCATGCCACTTTCTCCGTTGCCGAATTTCTCACAAAAGGCCCCGTATTGGGGCTGGGAGTGCCCACAGCGGTGGGGGTCGTGGAAGGCGACATAGAGGAAGAAAGGCCTAGAGATGGAGAGGGTGGAGGTGGGGTGGTGTAGCAAAGGGCTGCCCACGTCCTCTGAGAACAACCCTGGGCTGTGCAGGGGTGAGCTGGTGTCAGCAGGAGGACTCCCACCTAATCTGGGCTTCTGAATATGGGGTGACCCAGAGACAAGGTGTCCCTTCCTAGTTGTGACCAACTGGGACATGGAGACGTCTTCAGTGAGGCCGGTTTCCCTCTCCGCTCCCATGCCCCCTCGCAACCTGCCCCGGGGACACAGGGTCCGTCTCACCTCTCATCCTGGCTCTGCAGAAACTGCCGGACGAGCGCTTTGATTCGAGTGATGTTTCTCCCAACCTGCAAGACCGAACTGTTCTCCTCTGTGTAGGCGAAGTCGAAGGGGTAGACAGCCTCGGGCCCAACATGCTTCTTCCCAATTATCCCTGCAAGAACGCAGACATGCGTTGTGTCAGGAGCAGTGGGGAGCAGGGGCTAGGACGCTGGCTGCTGCTGCTGTCTCCTCCCTGGGGGATGATGCAGATCATTTGCTCCAGCACCGACTGTGCTCAGCAAACGCTGGTGAAAGTGGAAGATGCTGCTGGCTTCTCCAGTCATTTCTGCCAGCTGCAGAGGCAATTCCACATCTGCTTGGAAAACGGGACCCACCCAGGGACCACGCTGCCCCAGGTCACAGGCGTGGGTAAGCACTAGAGCAGCTGAGCAGCCGAGGTAGAAGTTTGGGTCAAGCATGAGCCTTGTGTGAACCTGGGAACCAGGAAGGAGCAGGATGAGGAACAGAAGTGAAAGTAAGGTGTAATGAGGATGGTAGAGGAGCAGCAGTGGGGGGAAGCGAAGCAAAACCCAGGTGTCAGCACAGAGCATGGGCATGGGTCCAGTCGGTGCTGTCTAGCTTGCAGGTGGGTTAGCCGTCAAGCTCTCTCAGCCGATGGAGTTCGGTGCATAGAGGGGGGGCGTTCCCTGCCCGTGCCACTTGCCCTGGGCTCCCCTACCTGTTCGGACGTGTGCTTGGCTGAGCAGCCGGGGCAGGCTCCGCACGCCGTCAAAGGAGTTGAAGTGGTGCACGTCCTGGTGCAGCCCGTACATCCCATTCTGATGCTGCAGGCGGGGGGAGACAACACGGTTGGACGATGCCTGCCAGCCTGGCCCCAAAACAAGTCCAGCCGTGCACCAAAGTGTGTGTGCATGGGAAGCAGGTCCCAGGGGGCAGGGGAGAGAGTGGGTCAGTGGGAATGGGGATATTGCCAGGTCCTGTGACCATGCTGTAAGCACACCCGCTCTGGTCATCCCTGAGTGCCCACCGCAGACTGGCAGCCCCCACCCTGGCACGTGCGGGTGCCCCTACCTGAGGTAAGCCGGTCAGGATGCTGGCCCGGCTGGGGGAACAGCTGCTGACAGAGGTGAAGGCGTTCTGGAAGACCACGCTGCGCTGGGCCAGCGCGTCCAGGTTGGGCGTCTGGATGGCCGAGTTGTTGTAAGCGCCGCTCTCAAAGCCACCGTCATCTGCTGCAGCAGGAGGGGTGCGGGGTGAGCCCTGCAGCACCAGGCCTGACCCCCGGTGTGTCCCTAACCGTGCGGGGGGACAAAGCCCAGGGGACACTAATGACGCCGGGCTGGGGCGTGATGCTGTGGTGACCATCCCAGCAGAGGGGATGCAGCGGGACCCCCGGGGCCGTCCCTCCCCCGTCCACGGGACGCCCTGAGCGCCGAGCCCCGGGCAGGGGTACCCCGCCGCGGGGCGGGTCCCAGGGCTGGGGGCGGCGGGGGCGGACCCGGGACCGGCTCCGGGTCTCCGCCGGGCCGGCGGCCGCACTCACCCAGGAGGAGCAACACGTTGCGGGCCGGTGCCGGGGCCCCGCCGGGCCGGAGCGCGCCCAGCAGCAGCGCCAGCGCCCAGAGCCCCATGGCAGCGGCACCGGCAGCGGTACCGACCTGGCGGCGGCGGCGGGGCTCGGCGGCTCCTCCGGCCGCCCCGGCTCCTCCTCTGCCCCGGTCACATGAGGCGGCTCCGGCGGCCCAGATCCGGCCCGGGCGGAGCCACCGGATGCGCCGGGAGCCGCCGGCCCCGCGGCAGGGAACGGGGTCGCCGCGGCGGCTCCAGCGCAGCCCCGGCGGAGCCGCCCCGCCGCCCCCCGGCACCGCGGGGGTGCCCGGCCCGCTCCGCCCCGGCTCGCTCTACGGGGCGTCTCGCAGCCTCCCGGGGCGGCTGCGAGCCCGCGGTCCCTCTGCCTGCCCCGGCGAGCGGGGAGCTCCGGACCCCGCGGCGTGTCGGGGAACCCGGCGCGGCCGGGCCGGGGGCGGAGGGGGCTGGAGGCGGCCGGGCTGGGGGACGCTGCCCCGGCCATGTCGACGCCGGGTCCCCGGGAGCGTGGACAGAGCTGCCCGTGCCCCGAGGTGCGGACGAGGCTGCCCGTCCTGCGCTGGCTCCCGCGCTATTCTCTGGCCTGGCTGCAGCTCGACCTGATCGCCGGCCTGACCGTGGGGCTCACCGTCGTGCCGCAGGCGCTGGCGTACGCCGAGGTGGCCGGGCTGCCTCTCCAGGTGGGTGGCAGTGCCCTGCGGCCGTGGGTGCCCGGGGACACCCGTTCCCTGACCGCTGCCTGCGGCCTGGCAGTATGGCGGGCAGGGCAGGGAGGGCTGGGCGGCCGGGCGGCCGAGGGCTGGTCCTGTGCAGTCACCCATTTTCCGGGGCAGGAAGCTGCAGGCGCCGTGTGTTTGCTCAGGGCTGGCTGCGGGCGCTGGAGGGACCTGAGGGCAGCCCAGCCCTCCTCGTCCTGGGGGTGTCTGGCATTTCCCAGCTCCGAGCGTTGTGCCAGTGCTCCTTTTGTCCCTGTGCAGTATGGCCTCTATTCTTCCTTCATGGGCTGCTTTGTCTACTGCTTCCTGGGCACCGCCAAGGACGTGACGCTGGGTCCCACAGCCATCATGTCGCTGCTTGTCTCTTCTTACACGTTCCATGAGCCTGTCTATGCCATCTTGCTCGCCTTCCTCTCCGGCTGCATCCAGCTGGCCATGGGACTCCTGCACCTCGGTGAGATGCTCTTGTCATGCGTGGTTGTATTTTTAGGATATCGCTGAACATCCTGTAGTTGTTCCCCTGCTCCCCTGTGCTCTCCGAGACGCTGGGGTTGTCCTGCTAACACTCGTGACAGCTCTGTGTGCATGCAAACACGCTGTGTTTCCCGTCGGGGCCAGCAGCGTGCTTACTGCCACCCGTCTCATGCAGGTTTCCTTCTGGATTTCATTTCCTGCCCAGTCATTAAAGGGTTTACATCGGCTGCTTCCATCACCATTAGCTTCAACCAGATCAAGGTAGGGTCTGCTGGTCTGCTCTGGATGCCTTGCCCGCTCTCTCCTGGAGCCGGCCGTGCTGCGGAGCTGGGATATTTAGTACCAGGCTGGGCGATGTGCTTGGTGTGAGAGGAAGGAGCTGCAAAGGGCGCACAGGCCCCCCCTGCCAGTGGTTCTGGTGGGTTCCTGAGTGCTCTGTTCTGAGCAGGCCAAGCTGAATGCACCCTCTGCCTGTGACCAGCCGGTGGCATTCAGGACACCAGTAAAACCAGGACATTTGATTTGGTCACTTGCAGGAGGTGCTGGGTGATTCTTGGGCATGGTGGGTTTGCAGCTCCACTGGTCCCTTGCTGGCCTCTCGGAGGCCTGAGGCCCTCTGGCTCTTCTGGGGCTGCAGTGCTTCCTTTGTGGTTAACCAAAATCAGAGACTCAAGGGAGATGGTGTCAGGCTGTGCAAGGAACCAGCGGGCCAGTGTTGGCTAACGGCTGCGGTCGCAGTGGGGGCTGCTGCGAAGGCACTGGGCCCTTGCCGCTGCTCCCGGCACGGTGCAGGGGGACGGCAGGGCTGCGCAGGCTGGGCTGGGGCCCCAAACTGAACCCCTTCCTGGGAGGTCGCAGTCATGTGTGCAGGATGGGGTCTAGGCATCTCAGAGCATCCCTGAGCCCTGTCCGCACGGAGTCGTGCAGGGAAAGGGCCATCCTGGAGTGCGTGCAGGAGCACAGGGTGGTCGCTGAGGAGCGCTCTCACCAGCAGCATCGACACTGTGCGTGTGCCAGGGCCCCGGGCAGGGCTGAGCCCCGGTGCTCCTGGCTGTCCCTCCACGGCACCCGGCAGCTTGGGTTGTGCCGGGCTTTCACCAGGCTTTGTCTTCCTGCACAGAACATCCTGGGGCTGCAGGGGATCCCTCGGCAGTTTTTCCTGCAGGTGTATGAGACGCTGCGGAGGATCAGGGAGACCAGGTCAGCACCGTCCCTGCGCCTGCCCTGCTCTGTCCCCCTGCAGCTGCGGCGTCTCGAGCTCTGCTGCTTCGCTCCCCATCTCTTTGGTTACATCTTAGACCGATTTCTTGGTCCCTGCCCAGCGCTGTGACACAAGTGCTTGTTCTCAGCCATTTCCATTTGAGCTGAAAATTTGAAGACGGGGGAGCACGTGGGCTCCCAGGCTGCTAAAGAGGAAGGGTGGGGCAGACTTGTCTTATTTTCCACTCCCAGTTAGATACACCAGGATTTTGCCAGCCCAAAGACACTTCCTTGGGACTGTCAGTGTCGTTAAGTTCTCCTCCAGTTTTTGACAGTCCAAGAGGGAGCTCAGGCATCCCCGTGCCCCCCACCCTCTCCTGTTAGCTGCACCCATGGCTCGGGGTCTGTGCCACAGCCTGGGTTTCACACACAGCACAGTGACACACAGGATCAGCTTCATCACGGCTGGCAGAAGACCTCCCTGCCTAGCTGTGAGGGGCAGCAGCAGGAGGGGAAGGAGGCAGATCCCACTGCACTGATCCTGCCTGTCACAGGGGTCCTGATTCTCTCTTTATGAAGAGCCCACAAACCCATTAGCATCATACCGCTGAGTGGGGGAGACCCCCTCCTCCCTCTCCTGCTGCCCTGCAGGGAGGTGACGCGTTTTGCCGGTGGTGCGGAGGTGCTGGCAGCGTCCCTGTGAGCTATGCACCTCCCTGCAGAGCCACGGCACATACCCAGGCAGATGCTCTTCCTCCCACGGGGCTTCGCGGTAGCTCTCCCTGTGCCCCACAGTGTGTTTGGGCTGGCACTGATGTGCCTGTTGCAGGGCTGGGGACGCCATCCTGGGGCTGGCCTGCCTGGCTGCTCTGGCAGGGCTCCGGGCGATGAAGAGCCGCCTGCCCCGAGCTGCCTGCGTGGAGCCGCTAGCTGCCAGGGTCAGCTACCTGATCGTCTGGACCTCTGCCACGGGTTTGTTGGCTATCTCCTGCCCTCTCCCCCCCCTGCAGCCATCCCTCCTGGGGTCTCGTCTCTTCCGGGCAAGGAAGAGACAGCCCAAAACTGGTAAAGCCCAGGTCGGCAGGAGCTGAGACCTGGAGGTGGGTCAGGGAGGACAAAGTCCTAAGGATGATCCTGCTGCTGTGCATGCCCCTTCCTAAGGCTTGGAAGACCTCGGCAGCCCGGGTACCCACCTCCTGCCGTCCCTCCCGCCGCCCTAGGCTCCAGGCAGGTTTTCACAGTCGCTCTCTCTGCTGCAGCACGCAACGCCCTTGTGGTCCTGTTTGCTGGCCTGGTTGCTTACTCCTTCCAGGTGATGGGCTCCCAGCCGTTCACGCTCACCGGCAGCATCCCCCGGGGCCTCCCTGCCTTCCAGCTGCCGCGCTTCTCCATGGCTGCACCCAATGGCACCATCCCCTTCAGGAGCATGGTGGAGGTGGGTGCCAGGCTGGCCAATGGAGGCTGGGCTCCCTGCAGGCTGCTGTCTCCTTACTCCTGCGTTTGCTGGCTCCCCACGCAGTGGGAGGAGGCTCTGCTGCGGGGCGACCCTCATCCCTCGGTGGCAACACTCACCGCGTCCTTCCCTCCCAGGACATGGGGGTCGGGCTGGCCGTGGTCCCGCTCATGGGCCTGCTGGAGACCGTTGCGATTGCCAAGGCTTTTGGTATGGCTGCGCCAGGCTCCCGTGCCTGCGCTCTCAGGAGGGGTCTCTGCAGGGGGCTTGGGGTGCTGGGGACGTTGCTGTTCCCACAGGGGCAGTGGGAGGGACTGGGCTGCCCGTGCCAAGCCCGGTTCATAGTGTGGGCTGGCAGGAGGGGTCCCGCAGGGTGCTGCTGACCTCCCCTGGCCAGGCAGCTGCCCCATGCCTGACTGGGGAGTGGGCTACGGGGGTTCCGCATTGTGCACAGCTGGAGTTTGCTGTGCTCAGGGGCTGAGCATTGTCTGGGCTGCTCAGGGGGTGCTGGGATGGGGGAGTGCCGGGACGGGGTCCCACGGCTGTCCCAGGCACTGCTGGCCCCGCTCCGCGCGCATGGCGGGTCGTGCCTGCGGGAAGCTCTGGGCAATGCCGCTCGTCTCCTTTCAGCCTCGCAGAACGATTACAGGATTGACCCCAACCAGGAGCTGCTGGCTATGGGTAAGAGGCCTCTCGGAGCAGGAGGGCAGGGGGCGGGGTTCAGGCCTGAGCACCGCCGTGTGTCCCTGTGTGAGCCGGCACAGGCAGGACGCAGGAACAGCCACAAAACCACAGATGAAATGCAAATAGCGAATTTAATTTCATTACCTCGCCAATCGGGGGATCCCCGAAGTAGCACCTGGACAGAGGCACACAAGCGGGAACGCAGGCACCGCGGAGCTCGGTCCATGCTAGAGGATCAATGAACCTGCTGTTTTCGCCTGTTTATCAAGGATTCACGCAGGCGTAGTTTACCGCTGTGCTTTGATCTTTCCCACAGCAGGGCAGGAATCTGAAGCATGTTCAATAGGGTGCCCCTAAGTCTATCACAGGCCTATGTTATCTAAACACAAATGTTCTACTTGTCCAGTACACAAGGCCAAACAACAATTAGTATGATATATGTGTTTTTTGACACCCCAGCTGCAAGTCACTTGAGCGTGTTTACAATCCTCCTCGCCAATCTTCCGTTATTTTCCCACAGTCCCGCAGCCCCTGAGCTACCAGAGATCCCCATCTCAGCAGCCCTACTTCTTCCTGAAGTTTCACCTTTCTCATCTTGCATGGTGCCCCCCCAGCCTTTCTCACAGCTTAGCAATTTCTGGAGCAGCCTGAGCCCAGCTCACATGGCTGGATGGGCTCCGATCCAGCCCCGGGTACCAGCCCGGGGATGGAGGAGGTGACAGCAGGGCCACAGACTGGTCTCGTGGCCCTGGGCAGTGCCTCCCATAGCTGCTGCATCCCCAGCCTCTCTCCTTCCCCACTGCAGGCTTTGCCAACATCCTGGGCTCCTTCGTCTCATCGTATCCCATCACGGGCAGCTTTGGCCGGTGGGTAGCAGGAGGGGGAGCGGAGCCCCAGCCTGCAGGATGCTCGCTGGGGCTGTGTGGTGAGGGGGCTCTGCAAGATCTTGGGCGGAAGGTTGTGCAGACCCTGGTGGGTCCCTGAGCTCGCGTTCTGGTCCCCAGCTGCCCACCTTGGCTGCCGGGCTATGCATGGGTCCCGCGGTGACCTTCCCTCCCATCTTGCGTGCTCTGTGGTCCCGCTGCAGGCTGGGAGCCGCGGGCTTGCTCGTGTTTGTCCCCGGTGCGGTCTGACGGGGTGGGTGGTTTTCCTGGGTGGGGTCTCTGGGCAGCGGGTGGGGGCAGCTGCCGGCTGCTGCCTGCCCCGGCCAGCCCCAGCGCAGCCTGGGACAGCGTGTTGCTTTGCATTTCAGGACAGCAGTGAACGCGCAATCGGGCGTCTGCACCCCCGCAGGAGGGCTCGTCACAGGTGGAGCCCCCGACCCCCCTGTGGGCTGCTCTGCAGGCCCCCATGCCCAGCACCCGCTCCCCCCTGGGCACCCTGGGTGTCGGGGGCCCCATGGCTCAGGTGCTCCCCATCTCCCGCAGGCACCCTGGTCCTGCTCTCGCTGGCATACCTCACCTCGCTCTTCTACTACATCCCCAAAGCAGCGCTGGCTGCCGTCATCATCTCAGCTGTGGTCCCGTTGTTTGATGCTGGGATCTTCAGGACGCTCTGGCGGGTTAAGAGTGAGGGCAGTTGATTCCCAGACGCAACCCGGCTCTGCCTGCAGAGCAGGCGCTGTCCCGGAGAGCCCTGTGGTGCAAGGACAAGGCGCAGCTGAGCCTGGGTCATCTCCCTTGCAGAGCTGGACCTGGTGCCCCTCTGCGTGACGTTCCTGCTCTGCTTCTGGGAGGTCCAGTACGGCATCGTGGCCGGCGTGCTGGTCTCAGGGATTCTCCTCCTCTACTCCATCGCCAGGCCCCCAATAAAGGTGGGCTTCACACCTCATGTTGGATGTGGTGGGGCCAGCCGGGCTTGCCGGGGGGCTGGGAGAGGGCTCCCCGAGGACAGCAGGGTGTTGGGGTCCAGGATGATTTTGACCTGCTCCCGCCCTATGCCGTGACCCCAGCCTGCCATCGGCACAGCACAGGGATCCCTTTCAAGGAGCATGAGGAAAGGGTATCCCAGGAGCTGAGAGCAGGAGAGGGAGGCATCACTGTCCCTGTTGCTGCCAATGCCTGGGGTGTGTGCAGGAAGGGAGTTTCCCTGAGGGATGGGGGCTCCTTCGTGTCCCCCGCCAGCAGGAAGGACAGTGCTTTGCTTTGTCACACGGGCAGTTGTCCCAGCCTGGGGAAGGTCACAGCCCCGAGACCCCCATGACTCATCCCTCTCCTCCCGGGTCTTGCGCAGGTGTCGGAGGGGAATGTGCTCCTCCTGCAGCCGGGGAGCAGCCTGCACTTCCCAGCCATCGAGTGCCTCCGGGACGCCGTTTGCAGCCATGCCCTGGCAGGTACGGCGCTCCCCGATCCGCTGGCTTGTCCTGGGGACCTGGCTGTACCCCGGTGCCCACCTGGATCACTGCTGAGGGGGGTGGCAAGTGCTGCCCAGGCCTGCAGGCTGCGGGTGCAAGCAGGGCCAGCACAGCTTCCCTGCAGCGGGGACCGGCCCCTGGCCGCTGCCGCGCTCCCGAGGCTGTCTCACCTCTTCCAGCCACGGCTCGGGCTCTAAGGGCTGTGTCCCCTGGGCTGGTCATTTCTGGACTCGTCAAGGACATGACCGTATGCTCTTCTTCCAGCAGCATCTCCACCACGCTGCATCATCCTGGACTGTCGCCACATCAGCAGCATTGATTACACGGTGGTGGTGGGGCTGGCAGAGCTGCTGCAGGAGCTGCGCAAGCATGGCCTCTCGCTGGCCTTCTGCAGCCTGCAGGTAAGTGGGACGCAGCCTTGGCCAGCCCCGTGCGGGGTCCTGCTGCCTCTCCCCGTGCCAGGCATCAGCTCCGCTCCCCAGGGGAGGCTCCGCGACGATGGGCTCAGCCCAGCTGCCTTCCCCGTGCAGCCTGCGCTGGCCACTGGCGCCTGCCGCGAGGATGCTGCTGCCTCTCTTCTGGTAGCACCTTCATCTCAAAGAGGTGGAGGCAGCATCTGAGGCCGGCTGCAGGATGCGAGGTGGCGGGGAAGGGCTGCATCCTCTGCCCTGGGCTGGCTGGGGGCTCACAGCCCCGGAGAGACAGGAAGGGGCCAGCAGCAGGCTCCCCCAGCCCAGGTTTCTCTGCCCTCAGGACCCTGTTCTCCAAGTCCTGCTGTCCGCAGACTTAGAAGGATTCCAGCATTTCCCCAGCCGGGAGGAGGCAGGTGAGGCTCTGGGCTGCCCTGGGTGCTCTCCCGGGGCTGGGGTCCCCCAGGCTGCTGCTGAGCAGGGCTCTGGAAGACGAGCCCAGTAGTCTGACCTTTGTCAGTCCCCAAAGCTGCAGTGCGGGGGCTGCAGGGGCCTGGCTCCCGGGAAAGCAAGCAGGAGCCCCTCCAGAGAGCGGGGTCACCCTGGCCTTGGGGATTCGTGGCAAGCCTCGGCTTAACTCTCTGTCCTGCTTCTCCCCCTTCCTGGCTCAGAGCGGTGTGGAGGAGCAGATCCAGGGGGCGGCGGGGCAGCCCCCTTCACCAGCACCAGCGAGAGCTTGCTGCTGCCCGCGGGGCTCATCCAGTGAGTCAAGGAGCCGCCTGGGACCTCCTCAGGGGCAGCGTCGCCTTGCCGTCTCCTTGCCTCCAATTATGCCAGGGCTGTATGTCCTGTGCGGTGCAGAGCGGTGGCTGTGACATCCTGGTGACATCCGACCAACACCCTCCACGGGAGCCGCCTGCCCCTGTCCTGCCTCCTGGGCGGCTGGTGGGATGCCTGTCGGGGCTGGGACCGCCCCGGTGTCCCACACAGGGGAGGGCAGAGCAAGGCCAAGGACAGATGGTCCGTGGAAGGGATTAGTGGGGCAAAACCATTCCCTATCACGGTCATCAGGAAAAAGCCATCCCTCTTCCAGGCCTTCCCCATCCTCGAAGCTGCTGTCTTTTTTAAATCAGCTGTTTTAATTCTGGAGACTTTTCTTATTGTCCTGGTTTCCACTGGGACAGAGTTAATTTTCTTCCTAGTAGCTGGTACAGTGCTGTGTTTTGGATTTAGGATGAGAATAATGTTGATAAAACACTGATATTTTAGTTGTTGCTGAGCAGTGCTTACACTAAGTCAAGGACTTTTCAGCTTCTCCTACTGCCCTGCCAGCGAGGAGGCTGGGGCCACACAAGAAGCTGGGAGGGGGCACAGCCAGGACAGCTGACCCAAACTGGCCAAAGGGACATTCCATACCGTGTGACGTCATGCTGAACAAAAAACCGTGGAGAGTTGGCCGGGGGCAGCACGGCTGCTGCTCGGGAACTGGCTGGGCATCGGTCAGCGGGTGGTGAGCAATTGCATTGTGCACCACTTGTTTTGTATATTCTTTTATCATCATTATTATTATTTTCCCTTCCTTTTCTGTCCTATTAAATTGTCTTTATCTCAACCCGTTTTACCTTTTTTCCGATTCTTTCCCCCATCTCACTGCAGGGGGGAGTGAGCAAACGGCTGTGTGGTGTTTAGCTGCCTGCCAGGTTAAACCACGGCACTTATTCTGGGACATACTGAACTCTGATGCAGAGCGTTCTCTTGTCAAAGTGAGTTTCAAAGACTCTGGCCCTGCCCTCCAAGCCCAAGGGCATGCTGCAGCTCTCAACCTCAGGCTGCTGGGAGATGAAAAACATCAGTGATTTTACTCCTTACTGATCCCTCTTGGTTTGCGGGGTGTTCTGCCAAACGCTGCCATCGGGCAGGGCTGGGCTGTCCCCCCCCCGACTCCTGCCAGGCACCCGAGGGGACAGGCACCGTGGCACAAGCTTGTGCTTGCCTTGCTGTGAAATGGGTGCAAAAAGCAATAGTGCTGTCAGGCAGCAGGGCTGGGGGGGGCAGGGTTCAGGAGAAAGCAGTTTTCCTGAACTGCCCTCGGCTGACAGCCCTGTCAGGAGGGTATAATAAACCAGTAACTGCAAATGAGTCAGCGTGATCTCTTCCTTCCTTTGGGGAAAGCTTTTGCCTTTTGTGTGGGAAGGAAAAATGAAGCTCTAATTTCTGGGCGCTGCTGAGCAAATCAAGGAAAAGAAACTGAAACCATGCACAGGCTGCCTGCTTGCTCAGTGCCCGAAGGTGCGCCCTGGCACAGCTCCTCCTGCCAAAGGTTTCGCAGGTTTTGTAGGAGCGGCAGAGGTGCCCGGGAGCCACAAAACTGCGAGGGCCGACAGGTCCTGCCGCCAGAGGCTGGAGGAGCATTTCTGCAGCAGAGCAGCGCTGGCTGGCGAGTTCCTTGCTGCACCGGCAGCAGAGAAGCTTTTGCAGAACTGGAAGGGTACCTGTGCCCTCTCTGCCCGCCCATCCATCCATCCATCCATCCATCTCCCCAGACAAGGAGTGACCAGCACAGAGACGGAGCAGGTTCGACCCATTTCTCTTCACGTCGTGTGGCAGCTGGCTGCAGCCCTGAGCTGCGTCAGGTTGTGCTGTGAAAGCTGCTCCGCACGCCCAGAGAGAACCTCAGCGAGACAGCGGCAGGAGGGGGCTCAGGTAACCTGCCTGGGGACGCTGGGAGGAGCAAGAGTGGGAAAAGAGAGGGGTAAGCCGTTAAAAAGGGCCAGTCATGTGTTAATAGTGTGTGTGCTTGAACCTCTGTGTGTGTGTGCAAGTGAGTGTGTGAGCACTAGTGAAGATCAGGCCAGCTTGGTCCCAGTTGGATCCGGGGAGGGGGTGACAGCCACGTCCCCACTTTTGGCTGTTGGATCCAGCACGATATATTTTCCTCCAACACACTCGCCCTCCCACCGCTGCTGGCAGGCCCCGTCCTGCATCCCTGTGCTGTCTGGGGAGCATGTGCATTTAACAGAAGGGTGAAACACCCCACGGCCGCCCCCAGCGCTGACACAGCCCCGCTACAGTGGCCTGAGGAGCCTGTTTATGACTATTTGCTGCCTGTATTATTGCAGCAGCTCAGAGACCAGATGGGAAGAAGAAACGATTGATGGTGGCCTGAGGGACGTTCCCGTCCAGGCAGTGGTGGGGGGGTTGGTATGTCTCCATCCCACCAGCCAAAAGTAGAAAAAAGAGGGGCTTTGCTGGAGATCTGGGAGCTGCTAAATCTGGGCTCAGAAGGAAGAGAAGGGGTCTGAGCTCCAGGCCCGTCCCCACCGGCCCTGCCCCACCAGCCCGGAGCAGCTGGAGCCAGCAGCGGGCATCCAGCCCCGGGCTGGAACTGGCCATCAGATCAATGAAAAGCCTCTCCCAAGTCCTCCACAACGGGCTTGGGCTGTCGGAAAGCTCTTGGTGCAGAGGTACCGGGCGAGGTTTGGGCGTCCCGGGGAGAGCAGAGCGCCCGCTCCCTCCTGCCGGCAGCGGCCCTTTGCTGCGCTTCTCCGGTGCCCGGGAGGATGCCCGGCGGCCCGGCCCGCTCTCGGGCAGCGCTTCTGCCTGCAGACGCCCAGGGCCCCGGCGGGGGGGGACGACCTCGCCCGGCTCCGGCAGCCGCGGCAGGGCGGGACCCCGGCGAGAGCCGCCCGGTGGAAGGCGGCCAGAGCCGCTGCCGGCCCCGTCGCGGCGGGATTGGCCGGGGCGGGGCGGGGCCGGGCGGGGGGAGGTGGCGGCGACGTCCCAGAAACGAAACTTGGCGGGGCTCGGAGGAAAAGAGAAAGTTTGCTCGACAGGAGGCGGCGGCGCGGCTCGGCGGAGCGGGCGCTGCAGTGCCGGTCCCGGTCCCCGTCGCGGACCCCGGCCCGTCGGTGAGTTGCGTTGCCGGGGCCGGCGGGGCGGGCCGGGCGGCGGGGCAGCGCTGCGGGCTGGGCGGGGGCACCGTGCCTGGGCTTGCGGGGGGCTCCGGTGCGGGCGGCGCGGGGTGGGGGGGGCTCCCCTGCCGGGCCCGGGTGGGGCGGCGGGCTGCGGGTCCCGCTGCGCCCCGATCCGCTGGTGCGCCCCGACCCCCCGGTGCGTCCGGCCGTCCCTGGGCGCTCCCCTCCTCTCTCCTCCCGGTGCACCCGGGACACCCCTGCCCCTTGGTGACCCTGGTCCTCCCGCGGCGCACCCCGGACATACCGGCGCCCCCCCCCCAGTGCCTCCCGGTCCCCCGGCCATCCTGGCCCCCAACCCCCGCTGCCCCCGGCCCCCCCGCGCAGGCTGGGAGCCGCAGGCAGCCCCGCCCCCTGCTCGCCGGCTCCCGCCTAACGGGCCTCATTTGCATTGCGCCGGCCCTTCGCCACGCCATTGGTCCATCCATCCGGCTCGTTTGCATATCTACCCGAGAGAGGTGGGAGTTGGCGCCTATCTGGGGGGAATCGAGCGGTACTTCATTTGCATACAGGCTCCGCCCAAGGGTCAGTCCCGCCTCCGCCCCGGGCGGTGCAGGCCGGCCCTGCGGGGTCTGCCCGGTCCGGTCACTCTCGGCCCGGCCCCGACCCCAACCCTCCGCCGGCGGAGCCCGGGGGGACGGGGCTCCCGGCCCGCCTGGCGGTAGCAGCGCCCTGCAGACCTCCGGGCTGCCTGGGGCAGGGAGAGGGGCCTGCCAGTGAGGTCGCCCGGGCCCACCCCGGCGGCGGGGTACGGCTTGGCCGCTTTCCGGGCCTGCTGGGCTGCGCTGCCCTCGCTGTGCCCTGCCGGGTACGGTGCGTTCCCGAAAGCGTTTAGTTATAAAAGGTCTCTGTACAGAGTGGAGTAGCTATTTTTATTTGTTTGTTTTTTTTAAAGCTGGCGCAGCTGAGGGAGGGCGCAGCCGGCTGGCGAAGCCCCCGCGGCCGAGGGCCTTGCTCTTGAGTATCACAGTTTGTTTCCTGAAAATAAAACCTGAGCCGGGAGGAGGGCTGTGTGACAGCTGTGTGACAAGCGTCCATTACTTCACGTTAATATTTGTATTTCTCTTTCTTGCCCCATCCTTCTCTCTCCCTCCGTGGCTCCGAAAAAAGCTTATCGCCGAGTTTGCGGCTGGGAAACATGAAGTGCCGTGTGTGTCACTTTGTTTCTGGGGATGATTCTCCTGGTTCTTGCAGCAAATGTGGGGCCCAGCTGGCTCCCGTCGCCGGCACTGGGGACGAGGATTCAGGTAGGAGGATGCATTGCGGGGTGAGCTGAGGGACACCGTGCGGGGGGGGGGGGGGGCTGGCCGGAGCACGGTGCTGGCGTGCCCTGGGGCTGCACGGTGACCAGAGGCTGTGGGTGCCCGCTAGTTCTTGTGTTAGGCCTGGTGCTTGCGTAGCTCTGGGCTCCTCTGCTCCGGCCGGGTCGCTACCTGCTGCTCTTGTCTCAAACTTCCCTTGCGTTACTTGCCAGAGATGGAGTTTTCCTCGCTTTGCAGTGACTGGTGGGTGGCGGAGAAGCAAGTCAGCGGCTGACACCTCCTGCACACATTCACCACACTCAGCTCTCCAGTGTTGAACTAGTTTCTGTTTTGCCAATGCACTGGTGCCATTTTTATGAAATGCTGTATTACAAAGACCGGTTGTCCTGGCTTCCACTGGGACAGAGTTAATTTTCTTCCTAGTAGCTGGTATAGTGCTGTGCTTTGGATTTAGGATGAGAATAATGGTAAAACACTGATGTTTTCGTTACTGCTGAGCAGTGCTTACACTAAGTCAAGGACTTTTCTGCCTCTCACCTCACCCCACCAGCGAGCAGGCTGGGGGTGCACAAGAAGTTGGGAGGGGACACGGCCGGGACAGCTGACCCCAACTGACCCAAGGGATATCCCACACCCTATGACGTCATGCTCAGTATATAAACTAGGGGAAAAGCTGGCTGGGCCTCCACTGCTCGGGAACTGGCAGGGCATCAGTCAGCGGGTGGTGAGCAATTGCATTGTGCACCACTTGCTTTGTATATTCTTTTATCATCATTATTATTATTATTTTCCCTTCCTTTTCTGCCCTATTAAATTGTCTTTATTTCAACCCATGAGTTTTACCTTTTTTTTTTTTTTTTGATTCTCTCCCCTATCCTACTGCAGGGGGGGAGTGAGCAAACGGCTGTGTGATGTTTAGCTGCCTGCTGGGTTAAACCACACCAGTCTAGTCCCTCTTGAACCCGAATTTCCTATCTTTAGCTTATTGTTAGGTTTAGAATTCACTGCCTGAACTTCTGTTTGACAACACACTAATTCTGCCTCTATGAACAGTAACAGAATCAAGTATGCAATTAATGCAGTTACACTGGGGGAAATATTTCCTAATCCTTTATGTGCTTAAAGAGAGAATGACCCAGGCCACCAGAATTGCTTTTGGTGTATTGATATGAAGAAGTAGGATCCTAAAAGAATACACTAAATCGAATCAGCCTGCTGTAGTCCTAACAACATCAATTCTTAGCAAATCCCTCTGCAATCCAGAATGGCAAGGTAACAAACCCAGCATCTCCAGGTCTTAAAGGCTGTAGGAAAAACACCCAAAGCATCTGTTCTGGTGGTCCGAAAGCTTTGTCCCTGCTTCTGGCAATGATTAAAGGTGATGGAAGGAGTTGTAGTGCTTTACCAGCTAAATACGCTCTCTGTCTGGGGGACCAGGGAGTTCTACCAAGTGAGTGTGTGCGGGTCAATCCCTGTCAACAGAGGAGTCACTGAGGAGCAGGAAAAGCTCAGGGAAGAGTTTAAACTCTTCAGATAATGGCGTGATAGTAAATTGGATGTGAAACAATATTGCAAAGGGTGCCTGCTTCAGGTACAAAACAACCGCTGTCATTAAGCACGGTGCAGCCTTTGGGCTGTAATACTCCAAGGGGCTGTGAGCTACCTTTGCCTTGATTTTTGTGCTCCTGCTCCCAAAAAAACCCAGAGGAAATCAATGTCTTTTGGTGTTGGTTGGTCTCCGCTCAAAGAGGTTAAAAACTTCTGCTCTCAAAATGGGGGTAGAGACAGTGCTGAAGAGCCTGTAAAACAGGTCTGTAGAAGGTGGAGATCTACTCTGATGCCTGATTCAGATCTGAGCTGCCTTTTCACAGGTTTTAGGGACTGGATAAAACTGTTGAAGATAAAAAGCCCATGCCTTCCTGGACACAACACTCAGCTCTGTGGTAGAGGTCACACAGCCAGTCCAGCAAGTTGAGAAAGCTGAGAGGTGCCAATGTACTGTCACCGCACATCTTGGGGGTCCTTGAGCATTTTGACGGGCAGTTGTGGTTCCCAGCGCCTGCTGCTTTGGCTAGTAGTGTGTTAGCTGGAGGTAGTGTAGAGAAAGATCAGTACCTCAATACGGTGGTTTCTTACCTTAATTATTCTGCTGCTGACTGCAGGGGCCTTGGGGAGGGCAAGAGGCTGTGCTAGGGATGGAGGATGGTGTCATTGCTATAGTGGTAGCTGTTGAACAGGGAGCAACAAAGTGGCTCCCGTGTGTTCAAATGATGCGTTTAGCAGCAGATCCTGCTTGCTCACCACCAGCTGAGAACTGTTTTCTTTCTTGACTCTCTAGTTTAACAATGAACCTTGCCTCTATTGCAGGAAGAGAGGTGAAGCTCGCTCCAGTCCCTGACACAGGAGCAGGGCCTGGAGGAGATGTGAAAGGAGAAGGTTCTGATGGGCCTTCTTCCACCACTGAAACAAAGGAGGAGGAGGAGGAAGGATTGCTGATGGAGAATGCAGGACCTCTGATCAATCCGTCAGAGACCACACCTGAATGCGCTGCAGGTGGGCCTCCTTCCTCTATTGAAACACAGGAGGAGGAGGAAGAGGGAGCATCGCTGCTGGAGGGTGTAACAGCTCCAAGTGGTACCTCAGAGACCGCACCTCAGCGTGTGGCCGGTGATTCTTCTGAGAAGTCACAGAAGAGGGTAAGGCTCTTTGTCGGTGCTGAGGAGCAGGAGTAGCTGGTAACTTGTTGCTCTCTCTTTTGTAAAGCAATGAGGCTGGGCTGCGTCACCACGAATCCCTTTGGCTTGCACCTGGATGCTGCTGCCTGTGTTCCTAGGCAAACTGTAGATGTATTTGCTTACGTTAAGCGTTGCGTATGCGGACAGCTGATGTGCTGAGCGGTGCAGCTCCCCCTGACAGTACCTTTGCTGCACTGAGGGAAACAGTACAGAATTCAGCTTAGTAATTGGTCTGATCTTGTTAGTGAGCATCATGCTCAGCGCTGCTCTGTGTTCCTGCTGAGAAAGTCTTGAATATTAAAACTACAGAATTCTCAAGAGTTACTTGCATTTCACCTACTGTAGAAGATGGTAGCTGGTCTTGTCCCTTTGCTTCCTGGTCGTTCTCCATTAACCCAGCGTAGCGGGAAGATGTTGGTACTAGCTGCAATGGAGGAGGTGACGAAGAATATCTCTTTGACAATGAATAAACAGACATTGTGCTGTTCCCTTTTTTTCCTTAATAGAAAAGGAAGAGGAATAAAGCAAAGAAGGGTCCTTCCATCTCTGGGGAGCCGGACTCTCTGCCTCCTCTAAGCACAGCACCAGCTCAAACCGCGGAATTGCCTGATACATGTGCTATTGCACAAGAAATCCAAACCCCGGGCAGTGAAGTAGCCAAACCGGGTGCTGATTTACTTGCTGGTGACAGTGGAGGCACACATGAAAGCGACAGGGCGTTGGGGCGCTTGGGAAGGGAAGCTGGAAGCCTGGAAGCGGTTGCAGAAGGCAGTCACAGCAGCGTAGATGTGATGACCCCACCAAAGCAGAGCAGCGCGCGTAATGTGGCTGCCCCACCTCCGAGCTCTGCAGCCCCAAAGGAGAAGGTGGAGGGTGGAAGTCCCACAGAGTGTGGGGAAGCGGTCAGGAGTAACGTGGAAGGGGGCAGTCGTGGCCCTGACGCTGGCCAGCTTCCAGAAGCCAGACCAGATTCCCAGTCCTCGGGTAGCAGTAAGAAACTGGCCTCAACAGGAGAGCGAGCGAGCATTTCCTCTGAGCTGTCTGCTGGTACGGGAGTGCCGAAAAGTAAGCCTGCAACTCCTTGTGCTGAACATCGAAGTCAAGACACAAAGACTCCACCTGCGGTCAAAAGCTCGCGGGCTGGGAAGGATAAAGAAGACACCAGCCAGAAAATGAGCGGTTCAACTTCCAAGGTAAGTGTGTGAGTGAACACTTGTCCTGGTTTTGGCTGGGATAGAGTTAATTTTCTTCCTAGTAGCTGGTACAGTGCTGTGTTTCGGATTTAATATGAGAATAATTTTGATAACACACCGATGTTTTAGCTGTTGCTAGGTAATGCTTACACTAGTCAAGGACTTTTCAGCTCCCCATGCTCTGCCGACTGAGCAGGCTGGAGGTGCCCAAGAAGCTGGGAGGGGGCACGGCCAGGACAGCTGACCCCAACTGGCCAAAGGGACATTCCATACCATGGGACGTCATGCTCAGCACAGAAGCTGGGGCGAAGCTGGCCGGGGGGGCCGCTGCTCGGGGACTGGCTGGGCATCGGTTGGCGGGTGGTGAGCAATTGTACTGTGCATCACTTGCTTTGTATATTCTTATTCTTATTCTTATTATTATTTTATTTTATTTCAGTTCTTGAACTGTTTTTATTTCAACCCACGAGTTTTCTCACTTTTACTCTTCCGATTCTCTCCCCCATCCCACCGGGGGTGGAGGGAGAGTGAGCGAGTGGCTGTGTGGTGCTCAGTTGCTGACTGAGGTTAAACCACGACAACACTCTAATGAGTATTTGGTTGAGTTGGGCAAAGTTTCCCTTTATAACTATGACTCGTTGGTGCTGTCAGTAAAGCTGAAGACCACGAGGCTGGGCATGTGGGGAGAAAGCAAGGGAACGCAACGAAGTGTTTCTTTTTCGAGTTTTGCTCTCGTGTGTGTCAGTTCTAGCACAGCTCTCACTGAGTGCTTGCTCAGTTACCCCTAGGAGCTGTGAACTTGTCTCTTCTCCAGCCAGCTCTTCCCGTGAGCTCTGTTGGATCTCCTTGGACGAGGAGATCTTCGTGCTTTGTGGGCGTCTGTGCTCCACTCATGGACAGGCCTGTTAAGCTGTAAATTGCTGTTGGTTCTTTCATTTTGTTTATGCTCCATCCTCTGGGGACATGTGGCTTATTGACCTGACTTCTTGCCGATGTCTGTAGATGGGATTCCTCTTGCAATCCATGCGTTATTTTCCTTAACCCGTAGCTTGCCTCAGTGAGGGATTAGTATTTCCAGAAGTATGAAGCTAGCTGGTATGCTGTGATTTCTGGGTATTCCCAGGCGTCTGAAGAGACGTTGGATATTTCTGCAGATGTGCTTCCGGAGTCTCCTGTTTAATTGGGCGTTGTTTGTGTTCGTACCGCAGAATGAAGACACAAAGGAGAAAAAGGAGACCCCAGGTGAGAAAGTGCATGAAGTAACTGAGAAGGCAAGTCAGACCAAAGGACCTCAGGTTGCTCTGATCAATCCCTCAGAGACCACACCTGAATGCGCTGCAGGTGGGCCTCCTTCCTCTATTGAAACACAGGAGGAGGAGGAGGAGGAAGAGGGAGCATCGCTGCTGGAGGGTGTAACAGCTCCAAGTGGTACCTCAGAGACCGCACCTCAGCGCGTGGCCGGTGATTCTTCTGAGAAGTCACAGAAGAGGGTAAGGCTCTTTGTCGGTGCTGAGGAGCAGGAGTAGCTGGTAACTTGTTGCTCTCTCTTTTGTAAAGCAATGAGGCTGGGCTGCATCACCACGAATCCCTTTGGCTTGCACCTGGATGCTGCTGCCTGTGTTCCTAGGCAAACTGTAGATGTATTTGCTTACGTTAAGTGTTGCGTATGCGGACAGCTGATGTGCTGAGCGGTGCAGCTCCCCCTGACAGTACCTTTGCTGCACTGAGGGAAACAGTACAGAATTCAGCTTAGTAATTGGTCTGATCTTGTTAGTGAGCATCATGCTCAGCGCTGCTCTGTGTTCCTGCTGAGAAAGTCTTGAATATTAAAACTACAGAATTCTCAAGAGTTACTTGCATTTCACCTACTGTAGAAGATGGTAGCTGGTCTTGTCCCTTTGCTTCCTGGTCGTTCTCCATTAACCCAGCGTAGCGGGAAGATGTTGGTACTAGCTGCAATGGAGGAGGTGACGAAGAATATCTCTTTGACAATGAATAAACAGACATTGTGCTGTTCCCTTTTTTTCCTTAATAGAAAAGGAAGAGGAATAAAGCAAAGAAGGGTCCTTCCATCTCTGGGGAGCCGGACTCTCTGCCTCCTCTAAGCACAGCACCAGCTCAAACCGCGGAATTGCCTGATACATGTGCTATTGCACAAGAAATCCAAACCCCGGGCAGTGAAGTAGCCAAACCGGGTGCTGATTTACTTGCTGGTGACAGTGGAGGCACACATGAAAGCGACAGGGCGTTGGGGCGCTTGGGAAGGGGAGCTGGAAGCCTGGAAGCGGTTGCAGAAGGCAGTCACAGCAGCGTAGATGTGATGACCCCACCAAAGCAGAGCAGCGCGCGTAATGTGGCTGCCCCACCTCCGAGCTCTGCAGCCCCAAAGGAGAAGGTGGAGGGTGGAAGTCCCACAGAGTGTGGGGAAGCGGTCAGGAGTAATGTGGAAGGGGGCAGTCGTGGCCCTGACGCTGGCCAGCTTCCAGAAGCCAGACCAGATTCCCAGTCCTCGGGTAGCAGTAAGAAACTGGCCTCAACAGGAGAGCGAGCGAGCATTTCCTCTGAGCTGTCTGCTGGTACGGGAGTGCCGAAAAGTAAGCCTGCAACTCCTTGTGCTGAACATCGAAGTCAAGACACAAAGACTCCACCTGCGGTCAAAAGCTCGCGGGCTGGGAAGGATAAAGAAGACACCAGCCAGAAAATGAGCGGTTCAACTTCCAAGGTAAGCGTGTGAGTGAACACTCTAATGAGTATTTGGTTGAGTTGGGCAAAGTTTCCCTTTATAACTATGACTCGTTGGTGCTGTCAGTAAAGCTGAAGACCACGAGGCTGGGCATGTGGGGAGAAAGCAAGGGAACGCAACGAAGTGTTTCTTTTTCGAGTTTTGCTCTCGTGTGTGTCAGTTCTAGCACAGCTCTCACTGAGTGCTTGCTCAGTTACCCCTAGGAGCTGTGAACTTGTCTCTTCTCCAGCCAGCTCTTCCCGTGAGCTCTGTTGGATCTCCTCGGACGAGGAGATCTTCGTGCTTTGTGGGCGTCTGTGCTCCACTCATGGACAGGCCTGTTAAGCTGTAAATTGCTGTTGGTTCTTTCATTTTCTTTATGCTCCATCCTCTGGGGACATGTGGCTTATTGACCTGACTTCTTGCCGATGTCTGTAGATGGGATTCCTCTTGCAATCCATGCGTTATTTTCCTTAACCCGTAGCTTCCCTCAGTGAGGGATTAGTATTTCCAGAAGTATGAAGCTAGCTGGTATGCTGTGATTTCTGGGTATTCCCAGGCGTCTGAAGAGACGCTGGATATTTCTGCAGATGTGCTTCCGGAGTCTCCTGTTTAATTGGGCGTTGTTTGTGTTCGTACCGCAGAATGAAGACACAAAGGAGAAAAAGGAGACCCCAGGTGAGAAAGTGCATGAAGTAACTGAGAAGGCAAGTCAGACCAAAGGACCTGAGGTTGCTAAAAAGGATAATGCTTCAGCTGTAACAGACAGTCGCAAGGACAAAAAGCAACAAAGGAACCAGAAACCCGTGGATAAGATTGTAGAAAGGTGAGAACTCCCCTGCTGCTCCCCAGCGTTCTTCAGTTACAGGATTTGGTGTGAGGAGGACTAGACTCCAGACTGAGGCAGGGGATTGAAGTACCAGGATTAGGTCTGTATGTATCTTGGATATGTGGAAATAGAATTGCCTTAAAACTGAGGTAAACTACTGCTCATGCAGAAGAGAGCCAATGTTTAATGGGGAGTTGCAGCACAGGTCATGTACTGGGTAATGCGGTACACTTGGTACTTGAATCTTTTTGTTTATCTGATGAATAAAAAAGAGACTGCCCTCTTATTTCTTACTCTTACAAGCAACATGTGCTTCACACATGTAACTTTAATGTTGTGAAGAGCTGTTTTGATTAGTATAACTTGTTTTGCTTAATGTGTATGAGCTGGAAGAGGGATAAAGCTTAGCCATTTCAGGTGACTCTGGGTGAGGTATTTCTGTTGGCTTACCAATGCAGTTGTTACCGTAAGTCGGCAGATGATGAACTCTCTAAGACTCAATTTGGAGTTTTAGAAAGCAGGCATTCTTTATTGCGGTGCCGGGTGCAAGGTGGAATTTCCACAAATCAAGCACACCTAAGTCGAGTTCACCGTTACATTTATACACAGAAATTATAAGGTAGTTCACGCCCAGTTACAATGATTGGTTAGTGATTTACATATAATTACAATATCGGTTGTGTCATTCTGTTCTGCTACTACGCTTGCGCGGGGGAAGGGTCTTCACCTGGGCAAGGGTCTTCTTGACCTGTGGGTGTGTTTTTTAGTATTATAATGAAGACAGTTCACTTCAGGACACCTTAAAAGTAAGTTTTGTTGCCAAGTTGGCCAGCTAGATATCTACCTTGCCAGGTTGTCAAATAACTCATCCTATATACAATAGAACCTCGGGGCTCTGGTTATGGTCCAGAAAATAAGGACTAAGGCTAACATGGTCCAGAGAATAGGGACTTCAAGCAACACAGCCTCGGATAACAAGTAGCCCAGTAACCCATACATAATGTTAACTTAGAGGCTAACTTCTTAAATCAAGATGTTCTTATAGTTGCTTATTCGTTATTAAACACAAAATATAGAAAGATTCAATAAAAACGTATGATAATCTTCAACACAGTGACCCTGATGCACGTGGCCAAAGCAGTTCATGTTGCCTTTAGGAACACATTTTTCCATTTTGCACTAGGCTTTACGCTAGGCCTGCTATGTAGCATCAGTTTGAGTGAACTGCTGACAGAGCTTATGGGTCTTGCATCCAGTAAGCTAGTGGCTCAAATCTTATTTGTTGTTTATAATGATTTGTGCAATTAAAAAAAACCCTGAAAATTAGAATTCTTTCTATTTTCCTTCTAATTCTTTCTTGTAGTTGTGTGAACCAAAGTGATGGTGTTACAGTATATTTCCATGCAATATTGTCCAAAGACTTCAAACTAAACCCTGAGACCCACAAAGTGTTCATCCGGGCTGAAGGCATTTCTCCGTATGCAAACTGGAAGGACAACATTTGTGAGCTGAACTGCACCAAGTGAGTACCCTCTTGAGTCACACAGAGGCACAGGAGTGTTTTGGCTCTGGAGAACAGGACGCAATGTGGTACTTCACTTAATACGTAAGACTGTAGCTATATGTCCGTAGGTGGGCATTGCTACAAAGGGTTTTCATAGTGGAGGTAAGTATTCTAAAATTTTCATCATGAAAGAATAATCACCATTCCTATTAAAAATGGAGTGATGCGTGGAAAAGGAAGTATATACATCAGCTGACATGTCCTTTGCCCTCCTGTGTTTTGTGTTTCCTAGGCATCTAGGAGAACATGGATACCTCATTGAAGGCACTGTAACTCTTCAAAAAGAAAATATTGATAAATGCATTCCTTACAAATATTGGGTTACCTGTGGTGAAGGGCAGTATGAATTTATTTACAAGCATCCAGTATCAAATCACTATGTGAATCGCTGCTTATTGATAGAAGGCAACTTCCTCAACAATGGAGGTGAGCTTTTCTGACTGGATCGGCATATTGGGACGATCCATGTTTTTTTGGTGGGATGATCTCTAATTTCATATGGAGTAGCATTATTATTAGACAGCACTGTCTGAAGTTGGAAATTTAATGGCTCAGCGGGGTTATTTCTGTGGACAGCTGAAAGAGTGAAGGCGTGCGCAAATGTGTGTTGTTTCTCAAATGATTGTTTTCCTGTGTTCTCATCTGTGTTCCTTATTCTAGAATGGCATCAGTATGATGATATTGTGTGTGCAAAGCCTTCTGTAATGGGAAACATTTTCAAGCTATTTTCTGGCAATAAAACCAAAAAGGTGGTGGAAGGGAAGATAATAGCTGCAAATATTATGATAGAAAACATCTTCAGCATTCTTGGAACGTGGAGTCCCGACAACCTGAGAAACTTCCTCTCTCAGCTGAGACAGTTTTATGTCGTTACAATAAACCCATGGGTGTATGACGGCAGGAGAATGCTATGGACAGAGTTAAACTTTGGCACACAGCAGGTAATCTGTTTTCTTTTAACAGATACTAGAAAACAGACTTTCGGTTACTAAACACAGAACTTGAATTTTGCTGTTGACCTTGTTGGGTTAATTTTTGCTTTTCCAGTCAAAAAGTTCAGGTGTGACAGAACCAGCGGGGATCCTGTCGGGGTGACTGCCACCGTCTGCCTCGGGAACTTCAGTCACACCTTTGCAATTAGGTGCTGTTCTGAATATCCCATGTTGGTCAGCAGCAGAGCTGTGACGTGGTGACTTCTTACTTGAGTGGGTTTTATGTCTGGATATTAATCTCCTAAGCCTTAGGCCCTTTAGTTTTGCTGCCAGTCACTCTGTCGCCAGCTTCTCTGCGTTTGTCTTGGACTCCAAGCCTGCCTTTTTTTTTTTTTTTTTTTGGGACAAGCTCCTCTTGATCCAGTTCTAAGCAGTGATATAGACAGGGCTTCTGGAGTCCTGAATCTCTAACCTGGCATAATTATCAAATATGGCAGAAATGTCACATCGTCTTTTTTGGGGGCCTTGGACCGGTGTCAGGGCTGCTCGATTCTAACTCTCCGCAGCCTCCCTCCTCCTGGTGACGCGGGAGAGGCCACAAGATGGCATACCCGCCCAGCTCAGCAGAGCCCACGGGTGTTTCATGTCACTGCCAGTTTTCAGAAGGGCGATTTTGGTATCAACAAGCACCACAGTACTATGGACCCCCTGGACGTGGTTTCAGAGTAGCTTTTGGGGGCTGTGGGAAGGACAGAAAGCTCTCTCCTTTCGCTAACTCCCAACCAAGCCCGAGTCCGCTGGGAAGCTGGAGTCTGCTTGCGGCGTGCTACGGTGACATAAGGCAGTGTTGGGTGTCCAACTGCTCAGCTCACCGGTTCCCTTCCTGATATCTGCCCCAGTCCCTTGATGCTCCCCAGCTCTGCTGGGCATGGGTGCAGCAGTAGCTGAGTGGTGGGAGCTGGCAGCACAGAGGGGCACCAAACCCTCACAGGTACTGGGGTACCACGCCTGATGTTCTGGTGGCGGTCAGTACCGTGTGTGCTTAGATGCCGGTACCACCATGGTGCCGTGGGGTGTACAAGGCTATCAAGTGTCCTCGCTGGGACCGGCAGAAGAAAATGGCTTCAGAAGAAAAACACTTGTTGGGGAACTAATCCTGTGGTTGGTTTGTTTCTTCCCTTCTTTACCCTAGGTGAATGACTTGCTGCTGAAATATATGAATAAAATAGCTCTTCCTTTCCTTGCACCAGAAGATGCAAAAGCATCGCAGGAGGACATAGTAATAAAAAGTAAACTAGCTCTGGGGCTCACCATCCTCACTGTAGTTGAAGAGCTCAAGCTGCCAGCATATAAAAACTGTCTGGCTGACCTGTGTAGCCTCTTGTGCTTGGATAAGGTGTCACAACAAGCCATACTGGATGAAATTAATGATATCAAAAAGGCTTTTGCAGCAGTTACTAGGTATGTATGTTACTAGAGCACTTACAAGGTAACTAACTGGGCTGGTTTTGCTGCAAGCGTAGCACCCTGTGATAAAGCAATGAGGGATTCGGCTCTCTAGTGTCAGAGAATCAGGAAAAAAAAACCCAAAACAGATTTGAAGGGATCTTTGGAGGTCTCCGTTCCAACCTCCTGCTCAAAGCAGAGCTAACGTCCAGGCAAGGTTGCAGTTGAGTTCTGAAAAACTCCAGGGATGAAGATTGCACAGCCTCTTTGGGGCCCTCTTACAGTCACATACCTTTCTTGATGTGAACAATGTTTTACTTTTGTCCAAACAGGATTTCCCTTATTGCAACTTGTCACTGTTGCCAGAGTAGTCGATTGAGTTAAAACTATTGGTTTTTCTTTATATATAAAAATTTTATTTGTTATCCTTTTCTGTCAAGCAGTTTCTAGCTTCTTACCTGTTTGCTATTCATACTTACAGACTCCAGTGATTGGGATCATCATGTGTTGCTTTAAATTTAAATGCCATATTTGGATTCTTCTTGTCTCCTCTAATGTGCATCATTACACGTTTTTTGTTGATTTTTTTCCTCAGAGTGCGGGCTTATTAGACTGTTATCTAACTGCTTATCTGGCACTCGCATTTCTAGTTCTTCACTTGCACAGCTGCAGCTATTAAATTTCCTTTTGGAGGCCTTTGTAGTACTTCAGCCCAACCAAGGAGGCTGAGAATTGTCCCTAGAATGCCTGGCTCTGTGCATCTGTATCACCCGATCCCTGACTGAGCTGGGGGGGCTCACATGGAAACAGTGGATAAAGTATTGGCACTTCTTAGTGCTGTATTAGTAGGGTTTGTGCAGAGTGACTCAGGTAAGATTACAGCTTCGAGTCTTAAACTTTTAGTATATATACTCTTCAATGAAGATAAGATTGAGCTAAAATAAATATCAGAAGTTATTTGAAGGTACATAGCAAGATTGAGATGTAGCCTTTTTTTTTTTCCCCACAAGGACATTCTTGATTCCTGTAAAAAGCTATTCTTTTACTACATGTGTTTGTTTTGGTTTGGTTTTTTTTTTTTTTTTAGTTTGAAGATTAATCTGACAAACTTGTGCCAGAGATGCATTGATGACCAAGTAGACCAGTGGGTGTGGATTCTTCCTCTTCTGCATTTCTTTGCTGCTCCTTTGCAGCATGACCACTTGCCAATGGAAGAAGATGTTTGGGCAGGGCTGGAAGGGCTTCCATTTGCTGAAACAAGGAAGAAGCAAGATACGTGAGTTTTCCAGAATTACTAGTTATATCCAGTGCCTTGACATTGTAGTTGGTGGTGGTCACCTCTTTTTTTCTAACTCTCTTGTTTTTAAAAAATAAGAAACGTAGCATGTCAATGGTGGATATTTGGGATATATGAACACAGGTCATATTGGTTGCTCAGAGACTAAGGTGTATAGCAACGCTGTGCAGTATATTACCTTTCAGACACAAATAACACTTAATTCTTCAAGCTGTGGAGCAGCTTGCGTGGTTGATGATGCCTGGTGTGAGTTAAAGCAGCTCATGATATGTGTTGTGCAGAATCTGAGCAAGACCTGGAGTTTTCCTTGAGTGCTTCTGCTCAGTAGTTTGACACTGCTGCTGCAGTGGGGTCTTGGGGTCTTCTACTGATCTTCAGCTGTAAATGAAAAAAGCAGAGGAGTGAGAATAAGAGTCCTTTGTGGGCTGAACAAGCTTTTAGCCTTCTGTACCTTAAAAACATGAAGATTTTGTTTTGTCTTCCATCCAGGGGGACCCTCCTGAAACTAATGAAAGAAAAGAGTTACTTGATGGAATTTGATAGGACTCTGGTCAAGTCCTGGATCTGTGTGCTGCCCCTGGAGAGCCTGGCTGAATTTATAAAAGACTTCTCCGTTGGTTTGTTAGCTACTCTTCAAGGTGTTTCTTACAGATTAGAGAACGTTGACCTTTCGTGGAACAGTTCTAAGGTTTGTCTTCTGGCAGCTTTACCCAGCTAAGGGATAAAGGCTGAAATTGGGCTGTAGTGTGCCTTTTAGCAGAACTGACTGTCACTGAAGGGAATGTGGTTGGTAGCAAGTCAGAGCACAAAGAACTTAAAATTTAGCTAAAAGCAAAAATAGTTGCTCTGAAGTAGGAGATTCCTAAGAGGAGATGAGAGGGTGTATCTGTAGCAAAAACGTTGGCATTGATAAAAGAAGGGTCTGCTTATCCGGATTTGCCCTTAGTCACTGATGGCAAATATTTTAATCCTGAGATCCTCACATGGCTGCCTGAAACTATTTTTTGCACAGCTCTTGGGGGTTTGGGCAAGGTGCTGCTGGTTTGAGAGATTTTTCCTGCCTGTCATGAAAACACTTGTATTTGTATGAGGACAGCAGGAACTGGACATTGCAACTACTACTAATAAATTTTAAATCCCTAGATTGTAAGAAGTGCAGGTTTTGTTTGTAGAAATAATAGCCACCTATATGTTGACTCTGACAGCCAGCAAATAATCTTTGCAATGTTATAGCGTATTTATAAAAGCGCTGGAGAAGGCATGGAAGAAATACTGAATTCCCTCTTTCACAGCATCCCCTCAACTAATGAGAAACCAGTCTGTAAAATTCCTTCCATGGTTTAATATTTCAATCTTTCCATTCTTAGGTAGTAGAGAGTCTTCTAAAGACAGTGCTCTGTACCTTGGATGAGAAACAGGCCAGGTAACTGAAGCGCACTTTTGTGAGAGCGTAGTCCTTTTTATTTACACCATGCCTGTGGGGTGGGGTTATGCTTGTAGCTTGAATGCGTGCATTGAAATCTGTATGAATAAAAGAATCCTGTATTTCCATTCCTCTGTCAGATAGCAACATTTTTTTTAAATCCATCTGAGGGAGGGATGGTTAGTTGCCACATTGTATTGAATTTGGTGGGTTTTTTCTTTTTTCTTTTTCTTCCTCTGAGCAGAAAAGGAATTATTCCTCTTTATTCTTGTCCTTCAGAGCTCTGGAAGCTAGCTCTTGGCAGTCCTGCTTGATCTGTTGCCTCAACCTGCATAAGAGGGTCTGCAAGCACGTGAAGCAGCAGCATTGGTTCGCGACTCCTGCTACTTCTGCCATGATGATTTCGAAGGTTGCCAAACTTCAGCCCACAGCAGTGAGTACCAAGGGAACCATTCATGGGTTGATATGAGCAAGATATCTAGAAGTATTACACAAATGGTATAACAGACTGGTTTTAGATCATATCCATTCTCAATTTGGAAAACTTAATACTCTAATTAACCAAGATTGTGGTACTTTCAAAAAGTTGTGAAATCATTTAATGATTTTGATTCTTCTTATTGAAAATAAGGTCCAATGCCTAGGTTGGCTGTCATGGGTTTTGCTTTATGTCTGTTTTTTTTCCCTTAAAAATATGTTGTCTTTACTTCCTGGAATAAGTGTTCTTAAGCACAAACTATTTGTAAGCATTGCATTTTCCCAGCCTCCCTCTATCCTTTATTCAAGTAGTGGTAGGTCTGTTGCTGGGCATGTTTGTGCTTTAGATGCATTTAGGCCATGTCTTTTAGAAATATTTATTTAAATCAGTTGTATGTTGCTCTCCTGCTTGAACTGTTCTTTTTTTTTTTTTTTTTCTTCTCCTGTGTGTGCAGCAGGTTCCAACAGATGCTGTGCAGGAAGTTTCAGTGGTAGAAGTATTCAGTGAAGCTCTGAGACACACTCGAACCTGGTTCAGAAATGCTTTAAACCAGAAGTTATTGAAGGAAAACCTGGAGCCTGTGACGTTCTCTTCTCGTTCGGAACTTTGGGTTTGTCAACTTCTTATAATATGAATAAAAAGGTGTTTTACCGTAGCTTAACCATATAGTCTTCAGCCTAATGGCTCTTTGCTGGGAACCGTATCTGCTGTGGCTGGGTAAGGAATGAGATGGGGACGGGCAGTATAGACTACAAGCTGAGAAGCTGCATTGTTTTAAACACTTATTGGGCTGAAAAGCAAAGGGCTATAATTGGTGCTCACCTTATTTCTCCTTTTTCTCGGCTGTTCCAAGTGGCATTGCTGGGATGAGGAGCTGCCCCTTGTTGGCGTTTAGCTGGAGCTGTTCTCTTGCTCACCCTGTGTCTCCTACTGGCTGTGTCCTTCAGGCCTTCCAGCAGGCAAAGCACAGAGCAGCTCCTTACGCTCCGACTCACTCTGCTCCCAGCCCTCCCTGCGACAGTTTCCAGCATCAAGGTGGAAGTGGTTCAACCAAATGTCTCCTTTAGCAACTGGGACATTTTGACACTTGGGCTTAAAAAGCTGCCTCTTGCAGCTCTGGGAGTGTTCTTTTTCTCCTGGATGGAAACATCTGAAAGGACTGCAGACTATCTGAGGAGTGTGGGGCCCCTCCTCAGCATAATTCTTTTAATTCCTTATTTGAATGTTAAATCTCCGCACTTAGTGGTTTGGGTTTTCTCACTGCAGGCCTGGAATAAATTTGTGAAGATCACTTTTCCAGATGAACAGTTCACTGAGAGGTGGAAGAAGACTTTACTTGCAGATCTGCAGACAAGAATTCAGGAGGTAGGGGGGACTACAGGCAGTCACTGCGTGGCGGTGGGCCAAGTTCAGAGCAGATAGACAGTCTTCTGTGCTTAGAGAGTAGCTTCTAGAGCCTGAATGGGCGCGTGAAAACACTGTGGCTTTGTTCATAAAAATTGCCATTGCTGTTACAAACCACGTTCTGGAGGCTCAAAAATTGGACATGAAACTGTACCATGCTGTATTCTTGGTGTCAGAGACTCTAGTAGCCTGCTAGCCTGGCTGCAGTGCTGGTCTGTTTCTAAGCAGTGACTGATATCCTGATGCTTTGAAGGAAATTGCACATTTTGAGCAATTACCACCCCTATAGTTTTAAGAAACAGTGGGTGTAAAGTAAGCACGCAAGGACTTACAGAAGCAAAGTTGGCGCTTGTCTCTTTTCATTCGTTGTGCAGAAATTGTGTTGTCCAGGCTCCCAAATGCACACCCAAATGTGTAGGTCCCTTCTAAATTGAACTTGTGTATCTTCTCATCTCCTTTCTACATCAGTTGCAAAATTCTTTAAGCCATTGATTTTCATGGTATAATCAGGAAACAAATATTTCCTGGTGGAAGCTTGGCTTGGAGAGATGCATATTAAGTAATCACACATTTTAGACAGAAAGATTTTTCAAGCATTATTTGTGTTTCATCTTTCTTCCAGGCCGTGATAAATGGGCTGATGCTTGGCTCTGCTAAGGAAACTTAAATTTTTCAACTTAGTTCCTTTAATTGTCTTAATAGCAGCACTCCTTCATGCTCCAGAAGAAACACTTTGGAAACTTTAAGTTGATAAGAAATTTCCCTTTTGCCCTGTAGGAGCCTCCAGTTAACCAGATCTTAGTCTACTGCTGTCAGCACTGCCAATTTACAGATCTTGACCCTTCCATTGACTGGTGTTTCCGTAATTGTGCCATAGAGGCTGTAACTGCGGCTTGCCAGGTATTGTATTTTCCCTCAAGGTAGGAAAAGGAAAAGTCAAATTTCCTGTTGCATAGAAATCCTGTTGCATAGTATAGGGATGTGCATTGTGGTGGAAGGAGAGTTGCACATTCAGTCTCCTACTGCTTGAGTTGCTATGGATTGTTCAAGTTTGTTAAACCAACAAAAAAAAATACTGACAAGAAATCAGGAAATGAGGATCCATTTATAAAGGGTCCCTGAAAAATACTTGTAATGCTTTTGCCATCATGGCTTCTGGTGTCAGTCATGTCATACGGCTCTCTTTGGAATATGCCTCAGCACTGGCGGTGTGACTTCTTGACACCAGTGCCTGGTCCCGAGACAAATGGACGCAGTATAATGCAAAACACCGATGCATTCCTCCCCTCTGTCTTGTGTGCCTTGTGCAGACTCAGAGCAATCTCCTTGAGAAGATATCTTCCTGCAACATGGGCCAATTCAGCCAGCTCATATCAGCTATTATTGTGAAGTCTTGGCCGATCAAGAGTGGGCAGTCTGAGGGTGATTTTGATGAGATTTTGCACCACGTGCTTACGTGGCCTGACGCCAAACATATCTTCAGCTTTAATGGTATGTCTGTTAGTTACATTTATTCGAGTCTATGAAAAGCTGTTCTCTGCCTTGCCACTCCCACTTTGCAGAGCAGCAAACAAATATATAAAAATTGTCCTGCTCTTGTTTTAGTCCCTATCTCAAAGCTCAAGCTATTCCGCCTGCTTTTGGAGAGGAAAGGCTAAGGAGAGGGAGCTAGTATTCCTCTTGTGCTAATCCACTGCAGCCAGTTCAGGATTTGTACTGGACTGCTGAACCTGTAGATCAAGTGGATTTGTAGAACATGACTTCTTTCTCTGAGAAGTTCTAATAAGTTATTACTACACAAAAATGCAAAAGTGTTTATCATGTGAATGGATCAAAGTGGCTTGTGTTTCCTCCACAGGTTTTGGGTATGGGCTCTCCATGGGAAGGTTTCTGAATTGCTCTCCTGAGAGCCTGGCTGTTTCTGTTCAGAAAAACATGAGGGGTTGGAGGGTGGTGTGATGATTTGACAGGCTTTTGGGTAGGGATTCAAATGGGAAATGGAAGGACTCCGTATCATGGCACTGAATAGCTATTGATTCTGCCTAGTTTTTGTGAAGCAGGGCTGATCTAGGTTTTACATGCTTTGTTTCTGGAACAGGAACAAACACAAAGCTCCTGGACAAACTTACAGATGAAGCAAAGTGTCTAATGGCCACAGCAAACTCTGTGTTTACGAGCGTCACCAGTGACATCCAGAACGGGTGTATCCTTGTGAAACATCTGGAAGAGATTTTCCAGCATGAGAAACAGTTCATCTGTATCTGGGAGATAAGTAAGAACGCCATTCAAAGGTGGCATTGTTGGCTTACGGCTTCATTGTAGTAGTGATCGATGGCCTACTCTGTTAAGCTACTTCAGTGATTAGTAATGCTAATTAGGTGCTTCAGCAGTTAGCAGCGCTGCCCTTGTCTTTGTCCTTTATGTGGAGCTCCCAGCTCCAGTTTGTGTTGCCTGCATTTCACTGTGGTGTTTGTGACTCTGCAAATCCAAACCTGAGTTACGGGTGCAGGGGGTGGGAAGTACAAGTCTTTGTGACTACAGATGAATTTTCTTTCAGAGCACCAGCAGCTGTTACGTGAAGACAAAGAGCTACCCCAGAGAGAACTGAAAGAATTGCTGCAGAGGAGGCGAGAAGAAGTAACGCTTCTCAGAAAAGAGAAAAAAGCAATAGGAACCTTTCTGAGCATGTGTAGGAAGGTGCAGGCGTTTGTGAAAGGTAGTGTTTTGGGGGAGCAATTTGAAAGTGGCAGCTCCAGAAAACATAATTTTCTTTGAAAACGACTAGGCTTTGTAAACAGGTTTTATTCTAAACCACAGCAAGGATGAGGGGAGGGGTGGGGGAAGTAAACCTAGAGCATTTGAGGGATCAAATGAGTGCTTATGCATCAAATGATATTTGTAGGGGTCCACATGCCCAATAACATTTTGCGACTTGGCGGATTAAATGAAGCAAGCCGAACACAGGCTGGCCATCTGATCTATCTCTGACCTCTCTCTCTGTTTTAAAGTGGATGTAGGTGAAGTGGAACGTCAACACTCGGAAGATCTTTGCTCAAAAAGACTAAATACAGTTGTGAATATGGGAGAGAGACCCATACAGATCTACTACAGCTTGAGCCCAAAGCTGAAAGAATTTGCCCAGAAAATGCACTCTTTTAAGGATAGTCTGATCTTCCAGCAGTTCTGGGAGGAAGCAGCGGAGAAGGCAGGAGAGGAGTATGAAAGTTCAGAAGAGGAGGAGGACGACAACATTGTTCCTGTATTGGACCTTGATAATGTTGTCAGCAGTCTAATCTCCCCTTGTTTTGTGAGCTATGAAAGGTTGTATGATGATCTCAGATCTGGAAGTCTCACACTTTCTGCAGTTGATACAATTTTTCAGGAATTCACAAATCGTCCTGAAGATATCAAAACTGAACTAAATACCATATGTAAGCTTAGACCTGGAGAAGTCAGAGATTGGGTTGATCAGCGAGTTCAGCAGATCCAGCAATATCATGAAATGCATTTAACTTTTGATGCTGCAAAGATCATTGCCAACGTCAAAGACAGTTTAAACCTCTCTGGTGACTTCAGTGTCCTGGAACACTTGTTGGACATAGTAAGTATCCACTTCTTCAGCTCTGTACTGTCAGGGTGTTGGCTAGAAAGCTTGGGTAAATCTGAACCTTCCTGCAAGTCTATCCCAGTCTGTCAAGAGCCATTCCTTGTCCCAAAATGCTTATCTGAGATAAAAATTAAGTGTTCAAGCAAAGTGCTTTTGTGTAATCTTTCTTAAAAGAGAGAAGGTGGTATTCCTCTGTTTGGGGTGTGGCTTTGCAGAGGGCTTTCCTTTCCCTGCTGGAGAACGGGTTGTATTTCCCATTTCCAGACTGAATGTTTGTTTGTGCCACTTGTTTCGTAGACAGAAAAGCTTGAATCATACAAGACACAAAAGCTGGACTCCATCAGCCCTGAGCTTATGCAGGCCAAGATACTGCTGCAGGGGATCACAGTGAACCGTCGTGGGTGCCTGAGGGAGCTGGCCCAGCAGAAGGAGTTTGTCTGCTGGGTCAGAGAAGCACTGAAAGGTGTGTGCTGCTCTCCCAGGAATTAGGCAGATAGTACTAGAAGGGATGCCATGTCCCTGACCCATCTGCTGTCTGCTTTATGCCTTCACAGCTTCTGGTATTGACAGTTACAAGCATCCCTTATGGGTTTCGGCGTGGAATGTGGTATGAAGCAGTCCCTTTAAACATGCCCATGCCACTGTAGTCTCGTGCAGCCCACAGTAGCTACCCTGCCTGATAGTTGGGCTCGGTCTGAAGGTTTGTAATAGCTGCCGCTATTCAGTTCAGGCTGGTTATTTAAGAGAACAGAGGCCATCCGTTTAACAGGATGGCAGCAGTCTGAGTTGTGTGTCTGCCAGCTCGGTTGTCTTACATGCGCAGAGACACACACCCTTTGCCTTGCTTCCATCCTGGCTGTGAATCTGCTGTTTGTGGCAATGCAGAGAAAATCCAGGGCCAAGGATGTCAGTAATGTGGATGAATCACCGAGTAAAGTTGCTGGCAGGATGGGTGGAGGCAAGTTGCACAGGAGATGCTGTTCAAAGGCATTCTTTCTGCATTTTCTGTAAAAGGTGGTGCTGTGGAATTGCATTAAAGCTGCCTCATTTGTTGTTCATTCATGTGTTTATCTCATTTAAGATATAAATGAGCTGAAGGTATTTGTAGACTTGGCCTCCATCTCTGCTGGGGAGAATGACATGGACGTGGACCGTGTGGCATGTTTCCATGACGCTGTGCATGGCTACTCTTCCCTGCTCTATGAGCTTAGGCAAGAGTCAGGGTTTGAGGACTTCATGTGCTGCTTGAAGAAGCTGTGGCGAGCCCTGGACAGTGATGAGAATCTTCCCAAGAAACTGGTGAGTTCTGCTGGAGCAGGTCCTCTCTGCATCCTCTTGTGTTTCTGCCTTCCAAGAGCGGCTGGAAGATTGACTGCACAGGGCAAATTGCACTTGTGTGGGGACATCACAGCAGCTCTTGTTACTGGAAGAAAAATGTCTTATGTTTCTGTGGTAGAAATTCACTGCAGCAACTGTAACTGGCATAGCATGGATTTCTCCAGAGCACTGCTGAGGCTTTCAAGTGTGACATGGTGTAGCTTTGCTCTTGCAAGAGTTTGAATGATGATGCAGAAGAGGGAAGGCAGCTGGCTGGGAACTCTGTCTTATTCTTTGCAGCAGGGCATGTTTCTACAGCAAGAGGCACTGAAGCACTGTGGGCTCTGTTTGTTCAGCCTCCCATGGTGTTGGTAAAGAACAGCTGTGCAGAAAGATCAGGCTGTGGCCAGTAGTCATTCCTTTCTTCCTTCCCCATCCTGAAACTCTTCTGCCAGCCCAAGCTGTTTGTCCTGGACACATGTAATCCTGGGAAGAAGTGCCAAGTCAGAGCAATTAGGGCAGTGCCATGTCTTCTCTTCCCACAGCGTGCTTCAGCTCAACACTTAGAGTGGTTGAAAACAGTGAAAGAGAGCCATGGGTCTGTGGAGCTGTCATCGCTGTCGCTGGCAGCTGCCATCAACAGCAGAGGAATATATGTTCTCAGAGCACCAGCTGATGGCCAAAAGGTGAGGCTGCTTGGCTTTCCCTCCCCTCCTGCAGATAACACTGCCGTCATGTTGGTGACGGTCAGAAATGTGCCGTAGCTTTTCTCTCACTTTGCACAGTTCCTTTTTGGGGACTGCTGCTTCCTAAGTGCTCCCCTTGCTTGGCATAGCACTGCCTCAGGAGTGGAACCTCAGTGCACATCAGTGCTAATGATTTGTTGTCTGACAGGTTTCTTTGGAAAATGTCCTGCGCTTCACCCTCCCAGGGAGCTCTGGGGATGATGAAGCATCATGGAAATACTCTCTGGCAGAGCTCCGTGAACTGCAGAACAAACTCATGCTCATGTCGGTAAAAGGAGAGCAAGGCTTGGAGGTGGAGAAGTTCTCTGAGGTCAGATTTCAAACCCAATGGGTTACTGATATTGAGGCTGGGGTTGGATTTTGCCTTGAATATCAGCTTTTAAGACTGTGGTTTACAGCTGAGTTGCTGGGCATGAATAGTAGCAGGCAGATAGATGTTCCTACCTTTTTGTTCCCTGTTAAGGTGGAACTAAGCTGGAGACTGGACAGTGGACTGGCACCCTCATCCTCTGGCTCCACTGGGGATGGCTCCTGGCCGGGAGGGTTGCTGTGCTTTTGTAGTAAGCTGGGGATTCCTTACTGGCTTCCTGGGGATACTGCTGTTAAAAAGCCACAGAGAGTCTTTTGTTACTGTACAAGGCCTGACACACCTGGCTTGGGACCAAAGCCTTTATTTTGATTGAAAGTCTTTCCTGTGGTTTCATGACTGGGTCTTGTCTTGGTAAATCAGCTCAGTTTTTTTTCTCTCTCCTCACACAGATCTTTTCCAATGTCCAAAGACTTGCACAGGCCTTTATAGACCTTTATTCAGCTGGGAACATGCTCTTCCGCTCCTGGCTTGCTCATGTGTATTGTTCACCCAAAAGAGAATCATGTGTTCATATAGACTTCTCTTTGGGACCGATCCCAGTGCTAGAAGGGCGAGGAGATATGGCAGCTGTGCTCCCAGGCCTCTGCAAAACGATGGAGAGTTTTCTGGAGAGTTGGAAAAGCTTCATGTATGAAAAACGATTCCAGCATTTCTACCTGAACTACTACACTGCTGAGCAGCTGGTCTATTTGTGCACAGAACTGGGGCAGGGGATGCCCAGCCAGGGTGCCCTGATGATGCTTTCGTTCCTAAAACAGAACTGCACCAAGCAGGATGTCCTTAGAGCCTCCAGGAGTGAGGTGCCTCCCAGCTCAAGGAAGGATATTTCTGACTTCCGAGTGATGCTGGGTGGGGAGAAGGACCTGACTGCACGGCTGGAGCGCATCTGGGACTGCTACATGCACAACATGGGCTCCTTCCTTCCGAACTGCCTGGATATTGATACGCTTGGTGGGTGGCTGAAGAACCTGGCCAGCTGCGGGAGAGAGCATGTCACGCGAGACTTTCCACAGGATCTTCTGTATGTTGGTCAGCCCAACCTCATCACATGCCCTCGCTCTGAGGTGCTCATATCTGCTCTGGCTATTTACATGAACAGCCCCAAGCAGCCCCTTCCCACTTTTGACGAAGTTCTCCTGTGCACTTCTCAGACCACTGCTGAGCAAGTGGAGCTTTTCCTCAGGAGGTGCCTCATTCCCTGCAGTGGAGGAGAGAAAATTTACACTATGCTGTATGCAGATGAGCTGAGTTACGATGTCAGCTGCAGAGCAGAGGAGCTATTCCAGCATCTGCAGCACTACAACAGCACCTATCGCCTTGTCATTCTGTGCAACTGCGAGAGGGAGCACGGCTACATCCCTTCTGTCTTCAGCCAGTACAAAGTGCACATGATACCCCAGAGGCCACTAGCTGAAATTCAGGGATACCTTCAGCACCACTACAGCGTGGCTCAGCCTTCAAGCTCAGCTGCTTCTGTGTTCAAGGACAATATGTGTGTTGGGATTGTGTCCTCCAAAAGAGCTGGCGTGGGTAAGATGTCACGTGCAAAGCGGGGTCTGCTGAGTGTTAAAACCCGGAGTGGGGTTCACCTTGCCAGGTTTTCTGCCCAAGTCATAAGCATCTAGTCCAAAAGAATGATTCAGACTGTAGTCTATGGAGTGAGGTGAAAACTTGTAAGGACAGCTCATCTTGTCCTGAGACAGGCATCTCTACAGGTGATTCATCTTGCTAATCTGACACCTGTCTCTTTCTACTGACTTACATTATTAACATAAACCAGATAGCTAATGCTGGATAAGATGAATCTGACCTCCTGAGGTTCAAATATGCCTGCAGGAAAATATATGTGAGATTGGACAAGGGTTGTAAAGCCTGCCTGTTTTTCTTGCATAGGTGAATGATTGTGGGCTGTCTCTTAATGCAAAAAGCTAGAGGGGCATTAAGTAAAAGTACTTGGCAGGCTGAAGAGCAAACAGAAGGTGGTTCTTCAAACAGCGCTTAGTTAAATTGTGGAACCCAAAGCTTTACACAGGCTTAAAAAGTGATTAGATACAGTCATGAGAGAAACATCCGTCAAGGGCTACTGAACACAAAGGTGCTATCTCTGACATCAGAGTTCCTGAGCTGCAAATCACTGAAAAAATACTGGGAAAGAGTTGCTGTGTGTCAGCTGTGTTCTTACCCTGTTCCTTAGCTGTTGTCCCCTGTTAGAGATTGGTAGTCCAGTAAGTGCTTCGGCTGTCCAGCTGTGCGTGTTTCTTGTGTAAACTTTGAGTCTGAAGTACTTCTACTGCTTGCATACAGGAGCAACATCAGACCTTGCTTTTTCCTTACAACAGCCGTTCTTGGGCTTTGATAGAGTACCACCCCAATGGAAAAGGTTGGGCTCAAAAGGGAAAGTGCTACATTATTTTCCAGGGATTAGTGAGAAAATCCAAAACAGTTTTGGTAACAAATGGCATCTTTTGTCAAACTTCAGAAACCCAGGGTAGCTCTTGGTTCTTATCTGCGAATGGCTGCTGCCTTAGCTTCAGTCTGGAAAGCTATATACACCCACCTTTTTTTGTTCTGTTACAAATGTTCCATACTGCTGAGGGTGAGTTTGGAGCTTCCAAAAGGTTGGAAGAGACAGCTTTACCCAGACAGCCGTAACTGGGAGTATTCGTGGAATGAACCTACCACAGCCAGCTCCTGCACTACATACAGCATAAAGGGTGTGATGGGATGTAGCCAGCAGACATGGAACGATCTTTCCATTCCCCGTATTAATCTGGGGAACAGCAGATGCAGACTACAGCCAACCGCAGACAACAAACCCAAGTCATTGGCATTGCCCGAACGCTGGCAAAATTAGTTTCTACAGGATAGGAAACTTGAGGGTGCTTTTATTTTTGACAACAACCATTTCCCCCCCACCATGTTTTTACTTTAGAAACAACCACATAATAGAATAGATTCAAGTCCTAATAAAAAGTAGTCTTTCTCAGGTAGTCTAAGCAAAACAAGCCATGTGGATAATGACAGCCTTCAGTAGCCAAGAGCAGCAATTGCTTTGATTCCAGGCTGCAGCTGCTCTAACCAGATTTAGGCTTTCTTCTTCTGGAATGCCTTTTAGGAAGGTTCAGAGATCTCAGAGGACAGGGTACTTAATAGAAAGAAGGCAGTCAGATGCTTATGACCTTAGTGTGATGTATTCGATATTGATGGCTTTAATTCTTCTGGTGTTTTTTATGATAACAGGGAAATCTCTGTATGTGAAGAGGCTACATGAGAGACTGCAAGCAGAGCAGCCTGACTATACAAAACTTCGGAAAACCATCAGACTAATTGAACCAGAAGTGGATGAAGATAAAGTGCTAAAATCTCTTCTGCCTTTTCTGAAGAGAAAACACCAGACAAAGCCCATGATATTCCATTTTGATATCACTTCTTCAGTAAGTACATCCCTCCCACAGGTGCCTTGTCCTAGAAGTTCTGTGTAGATCCTTGCAGAAGTTGTTTCTTTAAAGCTTTTCTTTCTTAGTAAGCCATTTCACTAGGACGTATTTTCTAATTGTTGTGTAAGTAACATAAAGAACTCTTTACCATCAAGGTGGTTGAACTCTGGAACAGGTTGCCCAGAGAAGCTGTAGAGTCTCCAACCTTGGGGATATTAAAAACCTGACTGGACATGGTCTTGAGCAACCTGCTCTAGCTCAGCCTGCTTTGAGCAGGGGGGTTGGACAAGGTGCTCTCCAGAGATCCTCTCCACCCTCAGCTGTTCTATGATTCTGTGAAGTTACGATGAGTAAATAAAGAGGAAATGCATTTGTGTCTTTTCTTGTGATAGGTACAAAGTGGAATTCCAGAGTTTCTATTCAAGCTGTTGGTTTTGCAGTATCTGACAGATAATAATGGAAATATGTGGCTACGACAGAAGTGCCATTTGTATATCATTGAAATCCTTGAGGTACCACCAGTGCCAAAGAAAGCAGCAAGACATGTATGTACACAGCAATACTTGATTTCTTTGAATTTCTCAGTCATTTTGCACATATGTTTGTACATATGAGTTGTAGAGACTATAACTGTAAACATAGCATGGGAATTCCCTGTTTGTATCAGGGTATACTGTGCATCTCCATTACAAAGTGGTGTCCCTGGTGTTGTACAAAGTGATATTAAAACTAGACAGTAAATGATACCTGTTGTGGTTTTCTTGGGTTGGTAATTTCTGAAGGCCTGTTAGTCCAAGCCTCACTGCCCCACTGTAACATTCATAGGAAACATAAAAATGCAGAATCTAATCTTCCTCATGTTACTTTGCGTGTTTGAAAGTACTAGAATATTTATATGCAGCTATAAGAACAGAGTGTAGAAGTGACAGGGATAAATAACAACAGTTTCTTCGGTTTAGTTTTCTTTTTCTTTGAGGTAGCACTGAGAAGGGGCTGGAGGTAACAAAGGACTAATGTTACAGAAAGGAGACTGTAGGAGGAAATAGGATTAATTGTTGTGATGCCCTTTAAGTGGAAAAAGTGATGCACAGGGGAAAAAGTGTCACGGTTGTATAGACTAGCTGCTGTTAATCAGCGAGGTCTGTGATTTTAGGCAAAAGTACTGTAAGAACAGATTAAATAAATTGAGGAAGATTAGGGCTACAGCTTTGTGATGACCTATTTTCTTTTCCTTTACTCCAGATGTCAGCGAGTCAGAAGTATAATTTCTTTGATGTGTTCCCTAAAGTAACATGCAAGTCTCCCAAAGAAGTACTAGAAATGGAGACACTTGAGAACCAGTCCGGGGATGTTTCAGACCCAGGAATGGACGAGGAGGAATTTTGCAGTGAGGCTTTCCAGAGACCTTTCCAGTACCTGAAAAGATTTGACCAGGGGTACAATCTGGACACATTCTGTTATGAAGCACACTCTGTGGAAGGGAACCCGGCAGAATGCCTGCAGCAGTTCCTCCTGCACTGTGGGATCATAGATCCCTCCTGGTCAGAACTCCGAAACTTCACATGGTTTCTCAATGTTCAGTTGAGAGACTGTGAAGCTTCTGTCTTTTGCAACCCTGACTTTGTCCAGGACACTTTGCAAGGTTTCAAAAACTTTGTCGTTTCCTTCATGATTTTGATGGCAAGGGATTTTGCAACACCCTCCCTAAACATTTCTGATCAAAGTTCAGGAAGGCAGTCCTCCAACCTGGAGAACGTTGCAGAAGATGATCTTCTTCCTTTCCGCATTCGGAAAAAGTGGGAGTCTGAGCCTCATCCATATTTGTTTTTCAATGAAGATCGTGTGTCCATGACATTCATTGGTTTCCACTTTCAGCATAATGGCAGTGGCGGTGTTGATGCCATTAATCCTTTGAATGGCAACATTATCAAGAAAAATGTCATGACTTCACGGTTGTACAAAGGCTTGTTAATCCAAAGAGTTCCCTTCAATGTTCCATTTGATCAGTTGCCTCGTCATGAGAAGCTAGAGAAGCTTTGCATGGTTTTGGGAATCCCCTGGGTAACAGACCCTGATGAGACATACGAACTCACGACAGACAATGTGCTAAAAATCTTGGCTATTGAGATGCGATTCAGATGCAACATCCCAGTTGTCATCATGGGAGAAACAGGCTGTGGGAAAACCAGACTTATAAAGTTTCTGTGCAAGTTACGCAGAAGCTGTGTAGAGGTAGAGAACATGAAGCTTGTAAAAGTTCATGGAGGTACTACTGCAGAGATGATTTATGCCAGGATCAAAGAAGCAGAAGCCCTTGCTAAAAGGAATAAGGAGCAGCACGGGTTGGACACAGTCCTCTTTTTCGATGAAGCCAACACAACAGAGGCTGTAAGCAGCATCAAGGAAGTTCTGTGTGACCACACAGTACAGGGGAAGCCTTTGGTCTCTTGCTCTGGCTTGCAGATCATAGCAGCCTGCAACCCTTATCGTAAGCACACACCAAAGATGATTCAACGCTTGGAATTAGCTGGGTTGGGTTACCGTGTCAAAGCAGATGAGACGAAGGATAAGCTTGGATCAATTCCACTGAGACAGCTTGTGTACCGGGTCCATGCGCTCCCACCCAGCATGATCCCATTAGTGTGGGATTTTGGGCAGCTGAACAACTTAACTGAAAAAATGTACATACAACAGATTGTACAGAGAGTTACTGAACACGTCCCAATGAGGCAGCTTGAAGAAGAGGTAATTACAGAAGTGCTTTTTGCTTCCCAGCAATACATGAGGCAGAGGGATGATGAATGCAGCTTTGTCAGCCTGCGGGATGTGGAACGCTGCATGGAAGTTTTCAAGTGGTTTCACAAGCACAGTAAACTACTGCTGAGAGAACTGGAGAAGTACCTTGCCGAGAAGAGAGCTCCAAAGAGCACCGTTGAGAGAAATAACATTTTTTGGTCCTTAGTGCTGGCAGTTGGGGTCTGCTATCATGCATCCTTGGAAAAGAAGGAGGCATATAGGAGTACTATCAGCCAGGTCCTTCCAAAACCTTATGATACCCAGAAAAAGATTTTGGAAGAAATCTCCCTGATGCAGAGCTTATTCCTGAGTGGTGTACACCTCCGAGATACCATAGCAAGAAACTTGGCCTTGAAGGAAAATGTCTTTATGATGGTCATCTGCATTGAGTTGAAAATCCCTCTTTTTCTTGTTGGGAAGCCTGGGAGCTCCAAATCCCTTGCGAAAACCATTGTGGCCGATGCTATGCAGGGCCAAGCAGCTTATTCAGATTTGTTCAAGGACCTGAAGCAGATCCATCTAGTGTCTTTTCAGTGCAGTCCTCTCTCCACTCCAGAGGGAATCATAGGCACTTTCAAGCACTGTGCTCGATTCCAGGAAGGGAAGAACTTGGAGGAGTATGTCTCAGTGGTGGTTTTGGATGAGATTGGGCTGGCAGAAGACTCTCCCAAAATGCCCTTGAAGACTTTGCATCCACTTTTGGAAGATGGCTGCATAGACGATGTCCCTCTTCCTCACAAAAAGGTTGGCTTCATCGGAATTTCCAACTGGGCTTTGGATCCTGCTAAAATGAATCGAGGCATCTTTGTCTCACGTGGTGACCCCAGCAAAGAAGAGCTCATAGAAAGTGCGAAGGGGATTTGTTGCTCAGCACGAGGGGCTTTGCAGAAGGTCGAACAGTATTTTTGTCACTTTGCAGATGCATATGAAAATATTTGCAAGGCCCAAGACAGGGAGTTCTTTGGTCTGCGTGACTACTACAGCCTCATAAAGATGTTTTTTGCCTTAGCTAAGAGCTCCAAAAGTGAGCCGACACCTCAAGACATAGCTGAAATTGTTCTTCGTAACTTTGGTGGCAAAGATGATGTCAATGCCTTGGAAATATTCACCTCACAGTTACCAGAAAAAGGAGAAATACGTGCTCGTGATATCAGTAGACTTGAGCTGGTACGACAAAACATTTACAGCAGTGGTCAGGATGGTGATTGCAGGTACCTGCTTGTGTTGACTGAGAATTATGCAGCACTGCAGATCCTCCAGCAAGCTTTTTTTACTGCCCGGCAACAGCCAGAAATTATCTTTGGCTCCAGTTTCCCCAAGGACCAAGAGTACACCCAGATATGCAGGAACATCAACCGTGTGAAGGTCTGCATGGAAACTGGCCAAATAGTTGTGCTCCTCAACTTGCAAAACCTTTATGAAAGCCTCTACGATGCCCTCAATCAATACTACGTGTACCTTGCTGGCCAGAAGTATGTTGATTTGGGACTGGGCACCCATCGGGTAAAGTGCCGAGTGCACCCGAAGTTCCGTTTGATAGTCATCGAGGAGAAAGACGTGGTATATAAGCACTTCCCCATACCACTGATCAACAGGCTGGAAAAGCACTACCTGGATATCAGTACTGTCCTGGACAAGGGGCAAAGAGAAACTGTGAAAGAGCTGAAGAAGTGGGTGTATGAGTTCACTGCAGCCAATACAGAAGAGCACTTCATAAGCAAGCAGAAATACAGCCCTTCTGATGTGTTTGTGGGCTACCACTCCAATACCTGTGCCTCAGTGGTCCTGCAGGCAACGGAAAGGCTGAAACCAGTGTGTCCTCCTAGTGAGCTCATGTCCTGCGTGAAGAAAGAAGCCCAGCTGGCACTGCTGAACTGCGCCACCCCGGACTCCGTGATCCGCCTCTGCAACTCGGTGGGTTTGTTTATGGCAGATTCTCTGGCCAATATATACTTCAAGCAGCAGCAACACACGTCTTTTGCAGACTTCCTCCGAGCTCACGTCCACACTGGGTCTGGGTACCAAATGGTCTTTACAGAGGTGAGTATCTTGCAGCGTCCTCTCAAAACCCTCCCAACCTGCACTGAGGTTTTCGGTTTATACTGCCAGGGCTGCATTATGGCTACACCCAAGTAAACTTGATAACGGCCTTGCTGCTTAGTGCCCAGATGTGCAGAGGTGGGTGTTTCAGCAGGTGTGTTGTTGCATCCTGAAGAATCTAATACCTCTGCTATGCGTGAAGCAGTATTTGATGCTCCCTGGCAAGTGGGTTTTAAGTGAGTTTGGGCAGCTGATGCATCTCTTTACTTTGAAAGTAGTTCTGTCTCCGTGAACGCAGCCAGCAAAATGGCTACTGGCTGCAGAAAAAGTCGTGAGGAGCCTTTGAACCCTCATTTCTTTGTCTGCCTCTGGTCTTATAGATACAAAAGATTTTAATCCAGCGAAGCCACAAACAGCCAGAGATCTCGTGGGCCTTTAATGGGATAGCTCTGTTTTACTTTTGCCTAGTACCAGAACTAAAGAACTTCAGCTGAGATTGGCTGGAGAATTTCTCCCTCTCCTGCCTCACATGGAAACAACGTGCTTTCTCTTGGGGCTGGACTTGCTGCTCCCTGAGAGCGCTACAGGGAAGGCAGCCTAGCAGGGAAGGCACGCTACAGGGGTTCACAAGAAGTTTCTCAGAGCCTTGGCTGCCCCTTCTCAGCTGCCCCACTGCCCCATCTCTGGCAGCACCAAGAGTCATTGTGTCTAGCTGCCTAGCAGTGGCCCTGGGTTGGTGTAACAGCCCATGTTGACCCTTTGCCTACTGGCAGGGCAAATAAATTTTTTTTTGGGGTGCAGTCCAGCTCTGCAGCAAGTTAGCAGCACCTGGGAGCATAGATGAGTAAGTCTCTACGGCCTTCCTGCTGCATTCCTGAGCAAAGAACGAACCTACGTCTTGTACTCCCAGGTCTCCACCTTCTCGAGGCTTCTCACCAGTGCTGATGCTGCTTGCCTGGAGAGAGAGGTGCAGGGTAAAGCGCAAAGGCCTCAAATCCTGTTCCTGCAGCAGTTTGACACAGAGTACTCGTTCCTGAAGGGCATCCGGTGAGTCTGGTTTTGCATTATCCTGCTCTCAGTACGCTGTCATCTGGGTGGAAGATGCGCGGGCAGAACATTTGGAGTAACACATGCGGAAGAGGGAGGCAAGAGGCCATGCTGTGCTGAACAGTGGACTGGCTCGGTGCAAACTGTATTAGCTCCATCATACTGAGATGGGTTTCTGAAGTTATACCATCCCTATAGGATGGGTGTTCTAATCTCTCCTGCCTGCAGCAGCCAAAGCTAGTGTGGAGTGACTACTTCTACAGTCTTAAATGTTTTACTTTTACACTTAGTGACTTCTTTTAAATCCCCTTTCACTCTTCAGAGATTTCCTTGATGCCACGTCAGGAAATAAAGTCCTTATTATTCAGACAGACTTTGAAGATGGCTCTCAAAATGCCCAGCTGATCGCCTCAGCCAAGTAAGTCAAGTGTGAAGTGGTTCCCAGCTAGCTGTTCTGCGTGGTGACTCCTCACCCCCATTTGATTGTTAGTGCTGTTTTGGGGATTTCAGAATCAGGAAAGTGTAATCCTATTTTTATTCTGTAGTGGAATGAATCTAGAAGAACTAATTGTATTTCAAATAATTATTCATAACCCAAGTCAAAATAAACTAAGCTGAGTCAAATTACCAGATAATCCCCTTTGAAGTGTGAATTCTTGCCATTGGCTGCAGAAGTCCTGAAGAGCTGAGGATCAGGGTTATCATTCGAAGCATAGCTAGAGGTGGCAGGCTTGGCACCTCGGAAGGGGTGAGCGAGTCACTTATGTCTATATGGGGGAAGAAATGTGCCCTCTTACAGAGGAAAGACTTGTGGCCGTGAACTTTTGTCTGTCTTTGATCTGTCAACAGCATTTCCTCTTTTGTTGTAGATACACTGTTGTTAATGAAATCAACAAGGTGGACCTGGGAGAAGCCTCTGTCTTTGTTTACTTTATTATGAAGCTTTCCCGGGTGGAAGGAGAAACATCCTATGTGGGATTCAATGGAGGTGGGTCTGGCCATCTGTTGCTCCTCACTCTTCAGCTGGCTTCAGGCAAACATACCAGAGCAACGTTTCTTTTGTTCACCTTCCTTTTTTAATGCTTAAAATCTGGAATAAATGTGTCCTGTGGGTTGTCAGAGCTGCTTCCCTTACCCACAGGGACTGCCCCTGGGGGATTAGTAGCTTGGAGTCCTAGTCTTTGTGAGAGCACCTTGCCTTGCCCACAGACAGATGAGTCCTCTTTCTAGTCAGCTGGAGAGCAGCAAACAAACACGATGCTAACTGCATTGGCATGTTGTTCTCCAGGAGGTTCCTGAGTACATGCTTACGTGTTCTGCACTTTCCTGCTGTGTGTGGTGGGTTCTAAGAGCCTCAAAGCCCCAGTAGTGTGCATGCCCCGTCAGGCGGGGTAGTGTGCATTAGCATGTTCAAAGTGAATTGCTGCTTTCCCTTTCTACATCAAGAAGTGAGAGTAAGCGAGCTCTGAATGTGAACTGCTAGCCCACAGGTACTGGGAGATAATTCTTGGGAAGCTGCAGGCGTGAAATGATTTTTTTTTTTTTGTCCTCTGTCTTTAGGGCTGTGGCAGTCGGTGCATATAGATGATCTCCGCAGATCCAAGGACATGATCTCTGATATGACTGCCCTGCAGAACCTTACTATCAGCCAGATGTTCTGTGAGGATTCGGGTAAAACCAAAGGTAAGCTGCATGCTGGCTGTGCCAGCCAGTGGTGTTGATATGCCAGTGGGGAAAAGGGGAGATGTGGTCCCAGACTTGGTGCTAGTGAAACTTATGCCTGGTACAATGTATCTAATGATTTTTCCCTGCTCAGCAACAGTTTTTTGTGGGGGTCACCACGTGGCTACCAACTTGTATTTGTATTTAGTTCGTTACTGCAACTTTGGGTCATCAAGGAAGCTAATTTGGTGGTTTCCCTTTTTCTTTTGACAAAAATGTGATATTTGCACTGCTCAGCACGCTGAGTGCTGTGTCTCACCATGGGAGGCAGCAGATGCTGCATGGCAGAGACCACTGACAGGGAGTCACTCAAGAGAATATCTCACTTGCATGAGTATAGATCTGTTCACCTAAATCTGTAGGAAGTTAGAAAAGACTTTTTCTTTCCCCTCAGTTTTTTCTTACGCTTTTTCCTTTCACCATACTGCCTTACAGGATTCTGTCAGAGCTTGGTGCATCAGCTCTGAGTGTCATATTTCTTCCAGTTCTTGCTGCATGAAGCCTGACAGCTCTAGCAGCTGCAGCTGTGTTTAGAGAGGTGGATCTCAGCCTCTCATGCAGGTGATAATGGACCTCTGACAGATGTTCTGCTGCGCTGGGATGCGGTTGCTAGATAAACTCTTACCTGACTGATGCAGAAGTGTACTGCTTCTTTCTAATAAAAATTCTACACCTTAGTTGTAGCTCTGCCTGTGAATGGAGAAGAACAGGAGAAGAACAAGGTGGAGGTTGAAACACCAGTGCCAGAAGCAGAGCACTATGAGGTCAGTTCAGAATACATTTGTTTGCTTCTCAGCTGTCAATACGGCTCTCTGCTCTTTGTCATCCATGGGTGCAATACACCTTTTGCATCCCCATTCACTTGAATTCCATCAGGAATACTATTTGCATCATGAACGTTAATGATCAGACACAAATTCCTCCCCCCCACAGCCCAATCAAAATCAGCATCATTAAAGAAGTAAACCATTCTAAGGACCCTCTAATTCCTTAGTCATTTCATACTCCTAATTTTTAAAAATCAGTTTTAAAAGCATCTGTTGTCTTTCTACACCCTGAAGCTGAGAACTGTGATTCTGAGCCTGCCGCTCCAGCTGTTTGTGCTTTGAGGCGTGCATTTGAAGCCATGCTGGAGTTGGCTGTGGACTTTGCTGTGCTGCAGCCATGTTAAGGTTGGCTCATGTTCCCCTGACAGCATAAGCTGGAGGATGCCCAGTACGAGGGTGACTGCATGTGGCTTTTGCCTCTCTAGTGCCTAAGCATCTCCCAGGGAGGGCATATTTTCCCTAGTCATGTTTATAATTTCCACTTTTTTCCCTGAACTACTGAATTTTCCCCCTATAGGAGTCTTGTCTTAATACAAATGCTGTGTGTCCTGGTTTCGGCTGGGATAGAGTTAATTTTCTTCCTAGTAGCTGGTACAGTGCTGCGTTTTGGATTTAGCCTGAGAATAATGTGATAACACACCGATGTTTTAGTTGTTGCTGAGCAGTGTTTATACTAAGTCAAGGACTTTTCAGCTTCCCATACTCTGCCAGCGAGGAGGTGCACAAGAAGCTGGGAGGTGGCACAGCCAGGACAGCTGACCCAAACTGGCCAAAGGGATATTCCGTACCATATGACGTCATGCTCAGTATATAAGCAGGGGGGAGTTGGCTGGGAGGCAGCGATCGCTGCTCGGGGACTGGCTGGGTGTTGGTCAGCAGGTGGTGAGCGGTTGCATCACTTCTTTTTCTCTTTCCCTATTTTTTTGTTTTTCTCTCGTTATTTTACTTTCCATTACAATTTATTATTAGTATTATTATTTCAAGTATTAAACTGTTCTTATCTCAACCCACGAGTTTTCTTACTTTTGCTCTTCCGATTCTCTCCCCCGTCCCACCGGCGGGGGGGAGGGTGAACGAGCGGCTGTGTGGTGCTTAGTTGCCGACTGGGGTTAAACCACGACGTTGTTGCCTGTCAATTTGAAAGGGCCACAGAAGTTGCATCATGTACTTGATAGCAAAAGAAGAACTTAGATTTGCATCCTGAGGTGAGAGGAAAGTTAGGAAATGGGATGCCAGGGAAACAGGCCTTTTCTAGAGAGCACTGTAATTGTTTTAAGAGGGATGTGTTGGGGGCAAGGGTGTAAAACTGAAGAGTAATGAACTTGTTTTCATGCTGTTCTTGGGAAGGGTGAAATCCTGGACACTACTGTACTCCTGAGGACCTGTGTACAAAGTGCTGTGGGGATGCTACGGGACCAAAATGAAGATCTTAGTCGAAGCAGAAAGCGAATTAAGATTCTCCTTGGCCTTCTGTCCAAAGAGAATGACTTGAAAGGTGAGCACTCCCTGAGCATCTAGGGGACCACCAAAACATGTAAGTTAATTCATTGGGGACCCAAAGGTCAGTGGTCCTTGCTGTAGTGTAGACAAGGTGGATCTCCCAGGCAATCTCCCAAGAGTGTGTGTGTCTGTGCTCCAGTCAGTTGTTCCTTAGGCTTTAGGGACTTTTCCTGGAGTTCAGGCTTTTTCTCTGGCTGTGCTAGCTCTGGTGGCTGTTTTTTTTCCCCTTGGCCAATTATTGAAACAATTGTAAAATGCTGTGCTTGGTGTGATACTTGGGTTTGGATCCAATGCCAATAGAAGAGAAAATGCAAGTTCCCTGTTGTTTTCTAGCCTCTTTCCTGAAGATAACAAAGGCTCGTCTCTCCAACCTTTTGAAGAAGCAAGAAGAAAATTCCCTTCACCCAAAAAACTGGGTGCTTCGGGAGGCTTCCAATCTCAGTGCTCTCCAGGAGGCAGGCACCTTCAGGTGAGGACAGCAGCAATATCTTGTAACCTGCAGGCTTCCAAGAAAAGTCTGCAAATGGCAACTGTGCAGCAGACACAGCAGTTTTGTGTAATCTGAATATTTGCAGTGTCAGTCTCCAGTCTGTACTGGAAACTCTCCGAAGGCAGTTTTGTCCTCTCCTGGCTTCTAAGGGAGGGTGACTTACAGCTGAATGGGCTGTACTGGGACAGGAATGCACGAATGCACAAGTGCTTTGAGTGGAACAGTAGGATTACAGGCGAGCCACGAGTGAGAGAAGTGTAGGGTTTTTTGGAGGTATTTTTTCCCTTTAAAGGCAGGATTAAGACTTTCTCACAGGCAAATGTCAGCAGTTTTTCAGGACAGCCACCTCCTGATTTGCTGATACCATTGCTCACCTTCCCTCTGGGTTTCTTGGTCTCTTTCTGCCCCCAAAGGCACACCTTGTGGAAGCGAGTCCAGAACGTGATCACTCCATTCCTGGCTCTCCTGATTGCTGTCATAGACAGAAATGGCAATCTGGAGCTGTTGGTCAGGCCGGCAGCTGAGTGGGTGACAAACCTGTGGATGTTCATCTTCAGTGATACAAAACTTCTGACTGTCCCTTACGGTGTGGGTAAGAACAGGTGAGCCACTGGAGAGAGCAGCAGGAGGGCTTGGCTGGCAGCACTGAGACCAGTCCAGCACTGGCTTTAAATCCACATGGGAGATTAACACTGTTGGTTGCTCCCCTGTGCTGCGCCGAAGGCAGCAGGGCAGTTCTCGGTGACTTCAGAAGTCTGTTCTTCCTACCTTATCCCCAGTACCTCCTGGGCTTTGCTCTCTAGCTCTTGGCATGCTCACACTTCTTACCCAGCCCTTGAAGCCTACATGTCCTGCCATTACAGCCCTTTTGCCAGGGAACGCTTACTGAGTAAGTCCTAATGCTACACACTTGGCAGGATCAGCTGTATTAATGAGTCCTTCACTTCTTTCCCCTTCCCTCATCTCCTTCTAGGGCTAATTTCTTGCTTTCTGCAGCTTCCTGCAGCTTCCTGCCTCTGTTGTCTGAATGTGTTTCCCGGGCAAAAGCCCAGTGTGTTAATGACCTTTTAATCTCCTAGCTCTCAGCCAGAGATCATTCTGGTGCAGAACAACATGATGGTGTCTGCTGATGCTGGGAATGAGATGCCCTTCAGCTGGAGGATAAAGGAGTACTTGGATGAGATGTGGTTGGAAGCTCAATACATCCAAAACACTGAAGGTGAGAGCCTGGCTTGAGCTCGTGACACGGAGCATCTCCATCCACCTGCCCTGTAAACTCTGGTTTGTCGCTACCGTGCCTCTACCTTTTTGTGACCCTGGAGTCACCTTCAATCCCTCTGTGCTCATATGAGCCAGCAGAGCTTTGTGCAACTAGCTTTTCTTTGTGCTTCCCACTATTAGTCTTTCTCACATACTCTGTGCCCTTGTATTCAAAATGCTGTGGAAATGCCAAGAGTTAATGACAAGATGAGATTCCATAAATATGACACTGGTGCCTGGGCTGAGGCCTGGCCTCAAATCCCTTGTTAGTGCTCTGAATGAGGGGAGTGCTGTATGCATCAGCGATTAATTAGGTGTCAGTCTCTTTAGGATAGAAACTGTTTCAAACCCAGCCTCCTCCTAATGTTCAGCTTTTCTCTGCATTCTCATTTTCCAGACCAAGCTGAGAAGTTTGTGGATATCTTCCAGGAAACTGCACTAGGAAAATTTATCTCTGCTCTGACTGACGAAGAAAGGCAGATGCTCTTCCAACGCTATATCACAGACTTTATTGTCTTGACCATTGGTGTGTCCTCCCTAGAGGAGCTGCAGGTCAGTGTCTGGAACAAGAGCTGGAAACCCTTTGTATGGAGAGAAGAGCGTGATGCCCGTGAACATGCCTTTCTGTATCAATCTTGCCTTCTCAGCCAAAATCCCCTTCTGAGACAGACTAATAGCAAGGTAGCCACAAAGCAGATGCATTTGACACTGTGTGGTTGCTGAAATTGCTGAGACCTTACTCAGAAAAGCACTTCCATAGGAGCACCTATAAAAATTGACACGTTTAAGGCTATCTTTGTAAAGTACTGATTCTCTTCTTTCAGAGAATTTTGCCAGGATTTCCAGTACAAAATGAATTATGAAAGTTCTTTTTTAATTTTGATTTTAACTTTTTTCTAAACTTGCAGTGTCTGCGAATTGCGTTCTTATCCTGCATAACGGAATGGAAGGCAACATCTCCCAGAAGAGAGGAGACAGTGCCATCCTTGCCTTGGGTCCACCTTGGATACAATCAGTTCAAGAGCCGCCTGCAGAACTTTTCTAGGATCCTGGCTTTACACCCCCATGTGGTTGACTACCTTATTAACCAGGGAGGATATGGAATACCACATTCAGAGATGGTAGAGTCACTACCAGGCATTTTGTGATCCTCAACCCTAGCAGAGATTTCTGTCTTCACTGAATTAGCTAGTGTTCAGTCTCCTTTTGATTTCGGCAACAGTAAAGCGGGAAGCACAAGCTCGGTCAGGATCCTCAGTATTAGGAATAATCTGCTACGTTATCATTGTTACTAGCAGGATTTAAAATAGTTTGCCCTGCTTTCGCATCAGTTAATAGGATGTGCTAATGATCCGAGCCATGAGCATGAGAATTCCAGCGCTTAAGATAATCAAATAGAACATTATTCAGTAGAACACATGCTATAGCAAACCAGATTGAGAGCCCAAGGTTCATAAATAATTCTGAAATGCAACTGTTGTGTTATACTTACACCCTGTGTGTGTATCTAGGTTTTAGATGTGTTAGCTGCAATGGTATGTGCTGAAGAGCTGGAGAATCAAGTGCACACAGCCCATACAGAGGTCTGGCTGCAGAAAGTGAAGAATCTTCGTATGCCTGTTGAATTTCTTTGTAAAGAGAAGGATTTACAGAGGAGCGGGAGTCGGTGCCATCAGCTGCTAAAAGAACTCGAGTACGTACCACAGATCTGCTCACAATCTTGATCTTTTGCCTTGCTGTTAATAAGAATATTAGTACAGGCTGAAAGCTGCTCTGATGCTGCTTTTCTCAGACGAAGACTTCACAGACTTTTCCAGGTTCCTACTAGGCTTAATTACGTACCAAGCATCAAGAACCAGATCTTTTTTTTTTTCCTCATCTCATGTAGATTCTCTCTCTAAATCTGGCAGTATCATCCAGTGCATTCCAGCTGGGTTCAGGGGGTTATTTAGAACTCTCATTAGGTTCCTGTTAACCAGCAATGTCTCCCCACTTCATCCCATGTGTATAAAGACTGTGAGACATGGGGAACTTCGTTGCATCTAAGACTGAGTCTTGTCTCTTGGAAGACAAGCCCAGAGAGCTACCCTGGTTTCTAACAGACCTTGTTTAGTTTAACCAAAGTGAAGAAAGTGTAGTTAATTGTGATTATGATTTATTTTTTTTTAATTACTTCCTATGATATAGAAGTTAGAGGTGTGAGGAGGTCTTTGCAGTGGTCTTAATTCTGCTGCGGTGCTGTCTACAGGACAGGCTCCTATGCTATAAGCTCACTGTTAGGTGCTGTTATGTTTTGTCCTTGACAAAAAGTAGGGCTGATAACCAAAAGGGCAAGGCAAGAAGTTGCATAAGAAGTACACAAATGTAGTGGTGAGCATGAAAAGCGGTGAGATCGTTAGAATGACCTGAATACTGCACTTCCATTCATGTTCTCAGCTCATAATTGTACTTTTTGAAATCATGCTTTCCTTCCCACAGAGTTTGCTGGAACCGGGTTTTCTCCATGTCTCTGTTTGTAGAACACGTGTCGTTTGGCATCAACACTCTGATGCCAGAATTTGAGAATTTAGTGAAAAAATATACTTTGCTTCTTGCCAAGGTAAGCAAAGACGTGATTTCAGCTCTTCCCTGTTTGCTTCTGCTGATCATGTGAATTTTTGTCTCGGGTATTAGAGCTGAGTCATTTAGCTTTGTCTTTTTTCTCTGCAGTGTTTTCAGCACGATTCAGACATGAAGACTCATCCAACTTTTGTTGCAGTGATGAAAGTACTGTGCCAATGTAAGGATGAAGTCAGCAACAGGCTCTCCAGGTAGTGACATTGAGACAAGTTGCAGGGTCCAGTAGGAATATTGCCTATGTTGCCAGCATATTTCTGGGCATAAGGCAGTGCTGCATACAATGTAATGAAAGCCAAGTGAAGAGCAATAACTTCCATTTTATTCTGCACCCTGAAGCTAAGCAGTTAGCCAACAGGTCTTCCATTATCTCTTCTTGGTCTAGTTGCAGATGAATGTCTGTCTTAAAGGTGTTTGGTAAGACAGCATTGAAGCAATTGTGTTCATTAATGTTTCTCAATTACAGATATAGTCTGAAGTCATGTCTGATCTGCCTAGGAGAGCCAAAGGATCCAGTCTGCCTGCCTTGCAGCCATGTGTTCTGTCAGAAGTGCATCAGAACGTGGCTAGTACCAGCGCAGATGCATTGTCCATACTGCAAAGTTGCCATGGGGGATGTTCATTTAAATGTCTCCGTGGAGCTCAGGTACTCCACCCTGTTCAAGGTGGAAGCGTTGTAGTGGGGCCAGTTGCGTGAGGAAATTCTGATTTGCACCTCTAAAGTCGTCAACGCGAGCAGAATGGGTGGAGGGAACTCTGCTCCGCTCTTTCTGGAACAGGAACAGGTCCTGTCCGTTTTCTGTGTATTGTTTCAGAAGAAGGGAGGAAGCTGCCTTGGCCCCTGTAAGAAAACTGTAGTTACAAAACCCTGTAAAGCTAAAGCACTGTCAGTGGCTGAATCGGACAAGGGAGCTGCTTGTCGCCTTGGATTGCTTTGTGATAGCTTAGCAAAAATCTCTCAGTATATGTATCTGGCATCACATTGCCATTTGTGATCTTAGTTGTCAATGTGATACGGCCTTTGCAGGCAATACTACTGAAGTGCTGCACAAATCCAGCCTTTTGGAAAGCTGGAAGAGTATCTCACCTTGGTGACTTTTGCCTGTGTCTGCTTTGCTTCATCCATTATTTAAGTTGTTCTGTATTTTAACATTGTTCTAATGCTTTTTACCCTTCCCCTAGAGATGCCATAGCAAGAAATGCCCTGTTCCGGCAGAGATGCAATAATTTCTTCATAGATGTGGTCACTACCATGTGCTTCAAGGACAACGAACCCCCTGAGGCAGAGGTGATCCAAGAGCTCCTTAATCTGCTGTTTGTTCACAGAAGCCTCCTGAAAGGTTCAGGTGAGCTCCCTTCATCCTGACGTTCAGCCTCATGGAGCTGATTCTCTTGCCACTTTCTGTCACCTGCCAAACTTGTCTTTTTCTTTTCTCCACAGATCACCCTGCTATCTACACAAAATTTCTGTCCCCATTTAATGATGAAGTGGATGAAACTCCCATCATCCGCTCAGTAATGCTGAAGCTCCTCTTGAAGTACAGGTGAGTATAGTCACCAATTGATGGATGTTACACTAGGGGTTGGTTCAGCTTTGTTTTTCATGACCCCATCAAACCAATCTGATTGTTCTCCTCACTTCCTATTCATTGAATTTGAATCATTAGCGGTGAAATTCATCCTGTGCCTTTCTATTAGTTATGCAACTTGGCCGGCTTGCATGTAGCTTGTGTTGAAGCATCTGACCAGGTTGTGCCAAGGTTTACCTAGCTATTCTTAACCTAAACTTGTGCTGAATGTGGGTGGCTTCGGTAACGTAAAGATAGCCGACTAATTGATATGCTGTAGATCAGCAAAGTAATACTCCTCATCCACAGACATTTAATCAAGAATGACCTTTTGTATGCTTACACAGACCTCTCCATTCACACTAGCTCCTCCAGCCTCCCTTTGCAGTCGGTGCACAGAAAGCCATTTCTCAAGTGTGATCATCTCTTAAATCAGAAGCCTAAAATAGATCAGATGACTTATGCCCTAGAAATGCTAATTTGGCATTGTTGATGATAAAAGCCTAGCTCAGAGTGTGAAGCTAGATGACATCTGGCAAAAGATGGCACAATTGCTTTTCCATCTTCCAGATGGATCCAGAGTGACCCCCACCTGTCACATGGACATAACTAGTAGTT